>NW_026517405.1:0-144179 GCF_026319265.1 Colletotrichum chrysophilum | reverse complement strand
TTGCTAGAATAATTCTGCTTTCTTGTGAGGCGTTAGGCATTATTTTGTGGAAGAAAATACGCGTTGAAGCTAGATAGCGAAGGGAGTGGAAAAAGTGTCCCGGTCGATGATGGTGTCCCGCTCAATGATGAACCACGTTATCATATGAAGAACGACGAGTGATTGATATTCATTCTCGTCAACTCTATGCTGTTTATCTGCATTCACTGAACTCAGACAGCACGGAATGAGGGATTCTAGCGTTGGAAACCGGAACGCACCCATTTTAGCAAATTGGTGAGCGACACGGATTTAGTCAACAAAGGGTTGTTGGATTATACTTCTACTAGGAACGGAGCCTTCATTGAAGCTGCAACACGGACTTATCTTGACATGAAGGAAAACGGGCAATGAATTGAGCCAATGGGAATAGAGACATGCTTTTACTGTGAAGTTTGGACGTTCTGTTCTCACAGCTATTCGAGGTATCAAAAATCATATATGACAACTCAAGATGCCTTCTATATTGACAAACTAGCGGCTAGCCTCAGACAGAGGTCTTTTTCCACGCCATGATTAGGAATAAGTGAGGGTATAAAGTACAAGATGGGAGATGTCTATAATGCAATGCCAATGTTGATGCTGAGTCCTCTCCATATGCGTGCGTGCTTCGTCGATACCAAACTTCCAGCCGTTTCTCCCGTTATTTAGAAAGCAACAAATACCTTCCAGCCGGTCCTCTTCATCCTGGCAATCAAAATGAATGTTGTCCCCGCAATGCAGAAGACGCCAGAAAACACCTTGATACCGACCCAACCGCCGGGTCCTGCCAGGATCGCACCGTTGATCGGGTTCGTCGTCAGTCCTCCGATGGAGTTCGTCAAGAAGGTGATTCCCGTTCGGAACCCAATCTCCTGGAACGGCGAGATGGCTGCTACCAGCGGCGCAATCAGCGACACGTACGCGCCCGAGCAGAAACCAAACAGCACGGCGAAAGCAATCAGCGCGCCATCCGAGTTCGCCGGGATCCAGAGCGCCAACATCCAGATACTGGTCAAGTAGCAGACCACCACGAAGATGTTGTACTTTCCAATCTTGTCACCAAGAATGCCCGAGAAGATACGTCCAAACAAGGATCCAGCGTTGAGGATAGCGACGAGGTACTGCGCCAAGTCCGGGCTCATGCCTGCCTCGAGGGCCTGCACCTGGATGTAGTTGATCGGGACAAAGATGCCGTATGTGAATAGGAAGAAACCAATGACGACACAAACGAACTCGAACTCCTTGAACGGACGCAGGAGCATCTCCTTGGTGACCTTCTGCGGACGTGGGGGGTGGTACGCGCGGACCGTCAAGTTGGCAATGATGAGCAGCCCCAAAATCATGAAGGCGCAGGTGCGCATGGCCCAGGGATATCCGACCTGCTTGATGAGCCTCGTGACCATGATCGGGAAGACGATGCCGCCGATGGAGGAGCCGGTAGAGAGAAGGCCGAAAGCGGCGCCGCGCTTGATGTTGAACCAGCCGTGGATGGTGTTCATCGCGGGTTGGAAGATGGCGGAGACACCAATGGCAGAGCAGATTCCCTGAGCGAGGAGGATCTGGTAGTACTGGGTTGCGAGGGAGGTCATCATGAGGCCGAACACGTGGAGAATCGTGCCGCCGAAAATGAGCCATCGAGGGCCGTAGTTGTCGTAGAGTGTGCCAATGACAGGACCCTGTGGTCTCCAAGTCAGCGAACAAAACAATGCAAGCGACATGAAAGAGTCAAAGACTTACCATGGCCATCATGAAGAAGATCTGTAGCGAAGGGATCCATGAAATTGTGCTCGGGGAGTAGTTGCTCAACAAGTCATTCTGATAATACTCCTGAAAAGCGCCGACACCTACACCAAGCCACACGTTAGTATTCAAAAGCCACAAGCCCAAGAATGAGGCTCAATGCAAGGTTCCACGCGATGCAACGTACTGTTCACCCATCCAAAACTGCAGAAACTAGTACACCACGCTCCGAGAACAACAAGCCATGCGGTGGCTCCGCCATCTGGCGCATCGCTTCCGGGGTACGACGGCTTCACGGGAGGGCCTCCGTGTCCCTTCTCCGGATCCGCCGCGGCTTGGTTGAGAGTCGATTGCTGGCCTTCGGACTCGTAGTCTGTCCTGTCTGGGTTGTGGTCGGCCTTGGTGTCGGGCATGAAGGGCTGCGGGTCTGCGACGGTTGTCTGGGAGTCCGCGGGGGACGAGATGTGTTGTCGATTCGACATGTTGTGTGTCTGGAGTTGTTCTCTGTGTTCACAATAGCTTGAAGACGTTGGTCCAAGTGAGCTTCTCTTTGACTGCGGAATTGTCTGTAGAACAAGGTCCCTGGAATTCGAGATCCAAATGGGACAGGGGCGAATAAGTAGTCCAGCCCAAACGGACAGGCAAGATTGGAAAAAAGAATCAAAGGCGTCAGCGGTCCCACGTTCCAGATGGTAGGTCCGCGCCGTGAATCTCCATCGGACCAGTCCAGGTGTGCCTAACGGCCCACCGCCCCCTATCCCATGTCCAATTGACAAAACAAACACCCAGATCTCAGGCAAACAGACACCCCATTGTGACGAAAAGCAATCCAATCGGTTTCCGATAGCACCGAATGGATCTGAATCTGACCAAGCCCAGCTGCATATCTCGCCTCGCGTAGCGAATTTGCGCGGCTGCCCCCGCTGTGATTGATTGTTGTTGGTCGAAACGGGTCCGGGACTCAGGAGGTGGACTGGATCCTTTCGGCGGGCGGCGCACTCACAACCGCCGAGGCCGAACATGTCACTTACACCGAAAATTTAGGCTTGAGGTACCCCACGTGGGCTCTCATAGTATCACGAACAGACTTCGGCGCCGAAAACTCCACCGCGACGAGGGAGAAAGGGGCCGTCGACTCGTCTCCCTGCACCGAGATTGGCTGGCCTTATCAAGCCAAAGATCTTTAAAAATGCACGCCGGTGGGATTTCCGTGAGCTTGATTTTGATCTCGTGGAGCCCTTTTCACGTGGATTTATCAGCTTGTGCTGGCCATGCGCTAACTAACATCATGCAAATCATCAAACGTTTGACTCGATCCGCCGGTTCGATGATGACAGTTGGACTTTTCTTCACATTTGTGCCATGGATGCCTTCCTCCGGATACCTCTCACCTTCGACCGACAGCGCCGAGCATAAGGGAAGATCCGAAAGTCATTTAAGGTACCTGCACGTTGCAGATCAGATTTCAAACAGCACGGCGTTGGTGATGCCGTGATCCGATAAAAATGTCGGCGCCGCTGAGGAGGGGACGCCGTGCCGGAGGGATGCCGGACATAGGCGGGACCGCAAAGTCCAGCTCCGGGAATCGTCGCCTGCGTGATGGATCCTTACTTCCACCCTTCTTCCGAGCTCCCATTCGATGACTAGATTTCCTCCGATCCTGAAAATGCCACCACAGGGTTCACGAACCAGCGCAATATGTGCCACTGATCATTCAGCAGCTTACAAAAACCGGAGCAAGCAGATAGCACGTGGAACCGTGGCGCCGAAGTACGTCGATCACAGCCGACTCTCTTTCCCCACCCAGAGCTAGATCCATCGCACTGGACCCAATACTCGGTAGTGATCATTCTGATTAGATAGTTGAAGAATTGAACATCTGTGGATCATTCTGACTCTCGGACTACGAAAACCGTAGAACGTTGTTGATGCCGTACTGATTGGGGTTAAGCGAGTTTGCGTCTGTCGCATCTACTATTTTCCAATTTCGTTGGTCTCTCGTACAGCGGCCGTCTGTGTCCTTGCAGAGGTTGTCCTGACCTCGACTCCAGAGTTCAGGTCTGGTAGCTCGTCCATTGGCTTCCTATGTGCGAGGGGCCTGAGGAGATATTATCAACACATGACTTGGTTGTTATCACAACCATGTCGAATGCGTCATACAGAGCTGAGAGAATACAGAATAAAAACATGTCAAAGTCTGGAACCACTGCTTTCGTTAATAGCTACTAAGTGTCACCAGCAGCGATGGTAACCTAGGATGAGTTAGGTATCTTTTGGCAAGCCTCAGCTATCCCGCCAATGGGATTACTTTGGACACTTGCTCCTCATTTACTGGCCAATCCCCTTGGACCAGCCCAATGCGTACCCAGCTTGACCGCATCTTCCAGCCACCCGTCATCCCGACTGAGAGGTAGGGGAAGCTGTACATCCTTTAAGCTTCGTTGCGCTTCGATACCCACGAGTTGCAACGTTCAAATGGATATGGTTCAAACGGATATGTTTCCATTGTCTCCATTAGCGTTCTGAAGATTGATTCTGATGCCGTCGTTCTCAACAATGGCGGCTCAGCGGTCTGTCGACATCTCAATCCAGGAAATCGACGATCAGAGATGGTTTATCGGCGACTGACACCTTCTTCCATGCTCATCCGAGCCCAGCCCCGCTCTCTAAAGCAACGCTTGCGGCTCATTTTGCAGCGTTTCTGACGTATACAAACCACCCGCGTCTCAGCCCCTCTCAACCACATCCTCGGGGCTAGTACGACTAATTGACAATACCGGCGATCGCTCTGCTGTCTGGGCTGTTGAAGATGCCTATCTTAAGGTTGAAACCTTCGATCGGCCAGGAGCGACACGGGAGCATGTCACATTAGCTGGTGTGAAGACCATGAAACCCAGTCTTTATCACTAGATTCCCCTAGAACCCCGTAATGGCTACTCCCGTTTTCAGGCTCTCGCCGTTTGCGATAAAGGTCTATGGGACATTGTAAACGATTCAACGTGGAGACATTAATCAGTGGTATTGCAAACAGACATTATGGTAATCGCGTGGTGGATTTCAAGATGGCGGGAAAGAGAGAGATAGATCGGGTGGATTGTGGTTGATTCATTGCCTCTAGATCTAGAACATACTTTGCCCAAGGCATTTTGGCATTTCTGAGCCTCGGGGGTGGGGGTGATGAAACCGCCATACATGATGATCCTTCCGACAGTGGCGTACTTGCGGCTGAAGTTGTCAAGCCCCAACGTTGCGGCGACGAACCTCAAACTCCTTAGGAATCTCGCTCCCATCCACCACCTTCCCATACAACTCCTCAATCTCCTCCTCACTCAGCCCCTTCAGCTCCCAAACCGTCCCATCCTCCGCAACAATCTCATCCGCGGGGCCCAAGCTCCCCTCACATTCACCCTCGCCCTTCAAGCACACCTCCTCCTCCATCCCAATCGCCCGCTTCTTGCTCGTAAACTGGTACCGCGCACCCCAGTAGCCACCTGACATGCACGTCCACACGACGTTGGACTTGATATGCGTAGTCTTGATGTTGGTGCACTGCTGGTTGTGTGTGCCGTAGTAGGTGATGCGCCAGTTGGTCGGGACGCCGCGCCACGCGATGGAGGGAATTTGCCCCGTGCCGGCGCCGGCGTTGATGCAGGTCCCCGGATTGACGTTGTTCCAGCGGCGGGAGGCGCCGTTGCAGTCGTTCTGGGAGTGGAAGTAGACGTCGATGGCGGAGGCAGTAGCGGCGAAGGTGAGGATGAGGTTAGTGAGCTGCATTTTGATGGATAGGGTTTGGGGATATGTTGTATAGTAATAAGTTAAGAGTCTTGTTTAGGATGGTAGTGTGAACTTTTGATAGTATTGGTTGTAGTGATGCGATTGGAGTGTTGATTGTGTTGTTACTGAGGATGATTGGAAACAAGAACTAGATATCCAGCAGGAGAAGCCGTCCTTTTATCTTCTATTCTCGAGGCCTACTCCTCTGAACTTCTCTCGCTACAGTTAGCACTCTTTGAGATGCTCTTGTGCGCAGCTCGCTCTTGTCGATATTGCTTGGTTCCACAATATGCTGATATAGCGCTCCGCCTCGTGGAAGTGGGGATTGTTTCCCTAGTAGACATCCCATTTTGAGCAACGGTTAGAAGCGTAGCCCACACTTTTCTAGAAGTATTTCACATAAGATTGGCCGTGTCGGACTTACTTGATAATTTCTGGATTATGGGATTCTCAGCTGAAGTGAATTGCGAACTTATGGGTGTTGATCCATGTAGATTAGGTACCTTAATTGAAATTTGGCATCTTAGCGCTGACCAGAAGCTGCGGCGCCCTTCCCAATGATCGCTAAGACTGAGCTGCAGGCCGAAGTTTCTCACACATCAATATCCCACCTACCGAAATTTCAATCGACTAAAGTTTCAATATACTATACTATTGGTCGTACCAGAGTGATAACAAGAAGAGGTTTTATGCCTCCAGTCCAGTTCAAAAGGCCACCAGAACCCGTATCTTGGAGTCGTCAACTTCATCTTGATTCGGGATTCTCGTAGTCGTTACAAAGTGCAAGTGTTCTATGAAATCTCAATCCCAGCTTAACCAAGGAGAAACTTTCTGGTAAATTTAGGGCACATGTATCAAAAGGTCTGGTGTTCGTCTAATAACACACACAGAGTTTTGATGTCGATTAGGTTCTGCCATCTCACCTCACTACACTCAAAGCAAGCTTCGTCTGAAGTCACCCATGACAGGCCTACGGTGGGCTCACCGCATCTTCCCGAGTCCGAGTAATGTTCCTACGTCAGCAACATCCAGCTGTATTCTATTTCGAAATAGGTCCGAATGCATGTCTTGCTCCATTAGAAATACGAGACATTCGGACTGTTCCCTGCAGGCTAAGCATAAGCGACATGTCGAAGCAAAACATCTGACAACCAGCCATGATCAATCGCGCAGGTGATAGGCTTCTCCTCAACTGCTAAAGTAGAAGAAGACTGAGACCTCATAGAGAGATTTAACAAAAGAACATTGTGCTAAGTGGGATTCTGGAATGTTCTGGAGATTGATAGATGCATTGACAGTCTGATGTCAAGAAGCCCTCCTGCTGTAGAAGGCAAAGTTTACTCGGACTCGTATCACCTAAGCTATAGCCCCGCTGAACCTCGGATCAGCAGTCAGTCACTACCATCAGCCGTGATTCGAGACTGCATCTTAACTATCTGCACGTAAGACGGCTTGCTCGAAGGATCCGAGGTAGGAGGCGGCCCGCTTAACACTATCTGGCGGTGCCTGAATGCTGAACGACGTTTAGGGGAACAGCATCAATCCTTTGTGGGCGATCATAAGCAATTTAAGAACGAGCCTGTCATTGTATGAGCCCTGCGAAATTGTTAGGTAATTGAAGAACTGAATTCGCGTGTATGACGTGTTGTTGGAACGCCCAGGGACTTGACGCTGCCGCTTTGAGAAACGTTGCACTCAGAAAGGGATCGGTATAAGAAGACCGGGTTTCGAGTCGAAGAGGAGAAATTACCTCATTAAATCAACGCAGAATAATAAACGTTGACACCAAGCAGCTCCTACTAGATTGAAGTTTCATTGCCGTTCAGCTTAAATCATTCTTAAATGATTATGAAAATTTTCATCCAAGCCACGGTCATCGTCGCCGCCGTGACGGCGGCCCACGTCCCCGTCAGAAGAGCCGATATTCCTAACGGCTTCCACCTCTGGGCCAACATGACCTACCCCGACCTCCCGCCGGAGTTCGGTCCCGATGTTCAGGGCCAAGAGCTCAGCTACGTCTCCAAAGCCGATTGCCTGGCCGAAATCGTTCTTGCACCGGCCGGTCAAGGATCCATCTTCCGCACCAATGACGACACGGTTGGCGTTGCCCATCTCGGTGACGAGTCTTCCCCTTCTGCCGGCATGGTCATTACCCCTGGTGGTACCGCGACAGTACCGAGCCCAAACACTGTGGAGTTGAGTTGCTCGGGTGGCACCCATGGGGTTATTGTCACAGCGGATGGCCTGGGTTACCCAAAAGAGGCCAGTCCCAACGGCGGATTCATGGCATGCAAGAGGGAGAATGCTGTCGCTCTGAGCTTCTTTCGAGCTGGCCAAAGACCACTTCTAGGCTGCAGTGTTGTCCAGCTTCTTCCCATCTACTAAGGGATTGAGGTGGGCTATTTATCAAACTGCTTCCATAAAGATGCGTGCCGAGTATGCTTAGCAGTATTATGTATTCCGTATTCCGTATGTCCGCAGAGTTTCAATCCTGCTAGATTAAAACCTGCTCTTAATCGCATCATGTCCAAGATTAGAGTGCAGGTGAGCTCCCATTGCCTACTTCAGCTGAAAAGTCCTGAAAGGATGCCTGGCTCCAGGTCGCGTGACCTTGATGGTAGGTGCCGAATTTGAGGGGCGCCAGGCCTCTGCCGAGTGACTCAACCGGGCGGAACCTTAGACCTTCAAGGTGATGTACTTTGCCGGTGTCCATAGATGTACCAAAGCTTGTTGGACTTTGTGGGAACTTGTGAAAAAGAAATGGGGCTATAAAAGCTTTCAGTCTTCCATGCGTGTCTTGAGATTTATCGACACCAAATAATCTGCGATTGTTAATCTCATAATGGCTATTTCGGTATCCCAAGCTCCACCAACCATGGACTCTTCAAAGACGCTTACTTCTTTCACCTACTTCAGGTCTCTCCCTCCGGAGATTCGGTGTATGGTGTGGACAGAGTTCTACCTGGAACCGCGAAAATTCGATCTTCGTGAGGGGAGTTCTTCAACAGCCGTCGACAGATTCTCCTTTGGGTCATTGAGGGATGGAACTCATATGCGCAACCGACGGAATTCTTGGAGGTTGCATGTTCACGAATCATCGCGGCGGTACTACGAGCTGATCGACACGGCCATTAATCATGAGTCAGCGTTCGTGGCTCAACGGATTCGCCCTAAGACTCGGATCAGTGAGTCGTTCAGCACCGACATAGATATTGACTCTGAAGTGTCAGACGACAGCCCCCCTCGAAAATACTTCCGGATCAGCTGGTCCGTCGATTACATTGTCCTTTGCCTGAAGAAGGAATCGTGCAATTGTCCACCGTCAACGCCAACGTGGATTTGCAAGATCCAAAACTTGGTGTTACATGGACACGGAGGATATCTTGGTTCGCGAACCTGCATCACATCTGAGAACCAGTGGCTTTTGTCGAGCAGAACGTATCTAACTGATCTGACAAGGATCCTCCGCGCGTCTTCGACTATGGCTGACGGGTTTCCATTCAACGATGCGGCATACTTCCAAACCAAGTACATCCTTCGAGAGGCTTCAGGAATATCGGACGGTTGGAGAAACATCACTTGCGAAAAAATGTCCTACTCGAAGGACTTCTCGTTGTCAACAACATCACGGCAACCGGGATGGAACGAGTTTATTGATAAACTTCGTTTGAGGTCCCGATGGATACGGGAAGATGAGACGTCACTGGAGGAGGTTGATAAAATGTCAGAAGCTGGTGAAGTGGAAGGTTCCAAACAGTTTTTCAAAAGACTACAGTTGGAAGGGTTGTAGGAAAAAGGTGAGTTGAGTGAGTTACTTCACGCTACGACATTCGTCCCAAAGCGCTGGAAACCACACAGGTATAGGTACGTCCAAATTTCTTTTCAACAGACCCTCTATCGTGGCTGGTCTCTGTAGGTAGGTAGGTAAACAGGCAATTGGAACTTGTTGTCTCAAAACAACAAATGAAACATGACAAGCTTCCATGAACGCGGCTAAAACGACGCACGCCGAGCCCACACAAGCATCTGACATCTGCAATGCCACCCTTGGCTTGCCATGTGGTGTGTTCTCTCTACCAACAGTGCTGAGTCGTGAAGTTGTCGGACCGAGATCGACCGATTGCCGGAGCGCATGTGGACCAACAATGACCTTCTGTGCGAGCTGTTAAAAGCCATGCGGCCCAGCAGCTTTCGCGTTTTCTAGATTTCACCCGTCCTCCTCGTTCCCAGGAAGGGCACTAGTTCCAGCGACCTGAATCCGGGGGACAGGAACCCTACCCCTCCTTCATGTTCATGGGAACAGGATTGTCCTACGCTCTTCATTCCTGGGAACGGGATCCCCCTGTCTGCATGTCCCTAGGGACGGGATTAGCTGCCATTTGCGTCCTAGCAGTGAATAAGAACAGACTCAGCAGTAATTAGTCGCGGGTCACATGGCAGTGAGAGCTGCCATTGTTCCAACACGCGGGCCATCCAGGGCCGACAACACCCCCGCGATTTACCCCAACTCGGCCCTTTATGAAGTTGGAGTTGCCGGGCCAGTAATGTGCCCGCGCATTAATACGACGCGACGAACCAATCGACGGGCTGCGCCGCTTTCAACCCCCTGACGCCGTCCCCATTGGAGCGCGTCGCCGCACAACAGATTTCTCCACCGAGCTCGTTGTATCAAGACCCGATATCCGGCGCTAGAAAAAGGCGGGTGACACTCTGGGGTTTTGTGGGACGTTTTGGGCATTGCGGGGAGCCGGGGCTAGCGGCGCTGGGGATTTTGGGGTTGCCCAGATTGCGCGTGTGGGATTGACATCCCAGTTGCCTCGTCTGTATTGGCTGGGAAGAAGACTGGTCTGGGTAAGCGAGGGGACTGGACATGGACGAGTGAGACAAGACCTTTAATAACAGGTTGCCCATCGCCAGCTCCCTTTCTTCCCTCTCCTCTTCTGCTCTCTCTCCTCAGACCCGGCCAACCAACACCTCCGATCTCCAACATGAGCAACACCGTCGACTCCAAGTCGCCCAGCGGCGATCCCGCCAAGATTGAGGCTTATGCCGACGAGATCAACCATGGCGCCGATCTCGACGAGAAGTCGAAGCCCGCGGACTACAAGGCGGACGCCATTGAGGCCGAGCAGGCGGAGTTCAACATGGGAGTGTTGGAGGCCGTGAAGCTCTACCCCATGGCCTCCATGTGGGCTTTCATCATGTCCACGACCATTGTAAGCTACCCGACCTTCTATCCACGCGTCCGCTTTTGGGGAGCTGCAGCTGACAATCACGGATAGATTATGGAGTCCTACTGCGTCTTCCTCATGGGCGCTTTCGTCGCCATGGACGAGTTCAAGCAAACATTCGGTGTCAAAGACAAGGATGGTGAATGGCAGATCGAGGCATCGTGGCAGTCTGCGCTCCAGATGGGCGGTCCTCTTGGCGCCATCATTGGTGTCTGCATCGCCGGTCCCATCACCAGCAAGATCGGATACCGCTGGGCCACAATCACTGGTCTCATGTTCTTGAACGCCTTCATCTTTGTTTTCTACTTCGCCAACTCGCTCGCTGTCATGTTTGTCAGCCAGCTTCTGGAGGGTGTCCCCTGGGGCATTTTCATCGCCAACGCCCCTGCGTACTGCAGTGAGATCGTCCCCATGAGACTGAGAGCCCCTGCGACCCAGATGCTGCAGATGTTCTGGGCTATTGGCGCCATTATCGTGGGTGGTGTTTGCTACGTCTACGAGAGCAAGATGGACCCCAGTGCCTACAGGTTCGTACCTCTTTTACTCTCTTGATTAAATCCGTCTGCTGAACAAAACCAACCCAGGGTCCCGATTGCCCTTCAATGGATGTTCCCCACCCCTCTCGCTATCCTCCTCTTCATTGCCCCGGAGTCACCTTGGTGGTTGGTTCGTAAGGGACGCCTCGAAGAAGCTGCGAAGTCGGTTCGACGCCTGGGTCGTGCTTCGGGCACCAATGCCGAAGAATCCATTGCCATGATGCGCCGCACTATTGACCTCGAGAAGACCGTCAAAGACCCTACCTATCTGGAGCTGTTCCGAGGCGTTGACACATACCGCACCCTCATTGTTTGTGGTGTCTATGCGGCGCAGAACCTTACGGGTAACCTTATTGCCAATCAAGCCGTTTACTTCTTCAGACGTGAGTTACTTTGAATTTCTTTAACGATGAAAATTTACACTGACGTGTGAGCAGAGGCCGGTATCGGCTCTCAACTTGCCTTCGCTCTGGGTCTTATCACTTCCGCTCTGCAAACCATTTTCGTCATGCTTTCCTGGATTCTGACGACTTACCTCGGCCGCCGAACTATCTACGTCTGGGGCTCTTTGATTAATGTCGTCTTCCTGGTTGCGCTTGGTATTGCCGGATCCTTTGAGCGCTCTGATGCGTCATCTTTGGCGATGGCATCTCTCGGTCTCATCGTGTCTGTCGGTTTCACACTGGGTCCTGCTCCCGCCTCCTGGGTCATCATCGCGGAGACATCGGCTATTCGCCTCCGTCCCTTGACGACCGGTATTGGACGTGCCGCTTACTATGTTGTGAACATTCCTTGCATCTTCCTCTCAACTTACATGCTTAACACGACCGTAAGCTTACTCCCTCCTCTTCCCGAAGTACCGCAGCGTACTAATGATAAAAATAGGGTGTCGACTTGGGCGGCAGGTGCGGTTACGTCTGGGGTGCCACCGGTTTCGTCTGTTTCGTCCTTGCATACTTCTACATCCCTGAGATGAAGGGACGCTCCGTTCGCGAGATCGACATCATGTTCAAGCGCAAGATCCCTGCCCGCCAGTGGAAGAAGACCGTCATCGACATCAACGATGACGAGTAGACGGTCTGCAGCTTGCATTCTTGGGTTATGCTCTTGACCAAAATAATCCAACCGCATGATTGATGTGTAGCGCGTAGGGGGTGCCTCCAGCCGGGGATGGAGGAGAACGATGAGCTACGGAGAAAGATGGAATTTGTTAGAGTGCATAGCCATAATACAAACAAGGCGCCACGATATGCCATAACTTAGATGTACTACAACTACCGAGTGTTTGTTGCCCGCGGCATCGGCCAGGTGCCCCGTGAAAGAGAGCTTGCCCCAGATATTGAATCGATTTTAATTCGACTTCCTCACGATTCGTAAGGCCGTTTTACTTGTTTACAAGGCTAAGCAATACTTATACCTTCAAGGAGTGCATTATACTCTTCTGGTATGAGCAGGAACCTAGTACTACTTCCACTTTTGACGAAGTTGTTGGTAAGAGCGGATCCATGCCTGGGCGCGGCACGTCAGACAACTCACACGCAAACCGCGCCAGCAATCAGGACACATTTACGCGATTGCAAAATAACTCTTCAAGAGCTGTGTTGTCATTTTACATCGTGCGACGTGAGCGGCGCGGATAAGTCCATCTCATCTCAAGCTCATAGTGTCCTAGGGTTGCCGGAACCGGACGCCAAGTGGGACGACTATTGACGCAGCAGATATACGCGGGCTAATCACATTCACCTTATTTCGCTTGTTGGTTTTACATCCCCTGGTCAAGAGGCCAAGTCTCTGGCTTGCTTTGAGACAGGTCGATGGACTTGAGGCACTGGAGCTTGGAACAATGCCCCTTTCAAGGTGTTTGTTGGAATTCTTCGTTCTCGTTTATCATTCTTCGTCGTAAAACACAAACGCTCTAACCTCGATACTCACTCTCGGTTCTCCCTCTCCTTCGGGAAGCTCAGTGTCCTTGAATGCGCAGTGAGGAACTCTCCTAGGAACTCCAGGCTTCTTGCTCGAGTCAACCTGCTTGAAGAAGAGCACATCATCGGTGTGTTGCTTGTCCTTGAAGTACCACTTGTGAGGAGAGTCCGTCGGCGGCCGCACCTCAACAGCCTCCGTATCGTGATCCGGGAAGCGCACGGGCACGAAGACCAGGTCTGAGTCGGGGATGGACCGCGCGTCAGAGACGGCGAAAGGATCCCGAGTGATGGGACGAATTGGGCGCCACATCTGCTTCCTGTTAGTCCAAGATAGGCAAGCCGGTTTGGGATTGGTCTTACGTTGATGATTTGGTAACGCGGCTTCTTGAGAAGGTCTGCGGCTCTGTCGCCAAGCCATCTTTGGGCGACTCCCTCAGCTGCATTAAACGACTGGTCGACATGGACACCGTACAGCGGTGCCGGGCCCTTAGGACCCTCGTTATCCTTGGGACCGCGGCGGATGATGTGCGTCAAGATGTGCACCTCGGAGGGTTTGGGGCTAGATGTGTGAGCCGAAAGCTTAATACATGCAACACCGACATTGACAGGGTCAGGCAAAGGAGCATGGCTTACAGGTCATCGGTCTCCTGCAGCACTTTCCAGCATAGCTTCTCCATCTCAGGATAGTTCACTCGCTTGATCTCCTCATCGTCATCCCAGTTGGTTACTTGACTTTCGTGCTTCACATAGTGAAAGCCTTGGACATCAAGCGTGAACTCGTCCTCCTTCCCGGTGACATCGGTGATGGTTGTAGGGATGGCAACCTTGGGCTGGGGCTTTCCAGGAGTCGGACTTATCGTGCCGAGTTAGCCTCAATAAAGTTTCATTTGGCATTTGCTGTCTTACCCTCCAATGATCATGGGCACCAAAGGCACCCCAGGGTCATCAAAGTAGTTGATGGTCGTTTGCACTTGTCGTCCCGGCGTCATTTTGCAATAAGGAATGCTTTTATGAGAAAATGACAACGCTGGCAAACAAAACGCGACTTCGCGGGGAAGAGGGCGACCGTTCAGTTATGAAATGGGCGCGCCTTTGATAGGGGCCCATGTGTTATCGGTTGTCTCCATCGCGAGTCAGGGCTTGGCAGCGACTGCGCACAGCGACATGGCTACCCCGGCTGAACTAAGCTGAACATGTATCGATCTCCATATCAACGCGGGGAGTAATGAGGGGTCCGACTCACTGACCTAAACGATCAGTCGCGATTTTTGGATGCCCAATCACCTCAGCATGGCTTGGGTTGGGTGAATACTCACGGATTCCCACTCACGATCTACCTGCCTCTCATTTCAATCCAATTATAAGTCCTAGCTCATCATACCAGGTGGTCAGTGTCAAAAAGCTTGTGTCTCCAGCTTTCATCGAGTGCCGACATTGCATGCTGAGCGGGCCGCTGTATGGCAAGTGGATCTAGCTGATTGTGGAAGGCCTTCATGAGTCGCGAGCGCTTCTTCTCGTTACGTGAATGTATTCTGCTCGTCTTATCTTTCCTCGATCAGCATGCAGTTCATCTGTTTACATGTGAGCCGGCAAGCTGATCCCTGTGAGGTGCCATTGCCTTGGATCTCACGGTCACCGCTTGTTTTTAGTCCCTGCCGATTGATTGGATCGATTTGATTATCATCAAGCTTCAAGCCCAGCGGATTCTAATCTCGGGGATTCTTCTTACTCAGTAAGCTTCCCCGGTGGGATAGATCACGTTCCCCAGAATCGAAATAACCAGCGGGTTTACGTAAGTCACTGAACTACGTGACATAACCACGTGGAGTTGAAAGGGACAGACTGCAGCCGTTGTAATGGTGACTGGCGGTTTGGGCTTCTCGCTGTAAGAAGCAGTGCGCCCTTTCATAAGTGTGTTCAGCGCCGATTGTATTTAGCGACGTCGTCGAATAAAAGAATCGCGTCAAGTAACATTGAACCACTTCTGAACAACACGTTGGATTTTCACAACCGCGTTTGCGCGGATTACCAGGCTCAAAAACATTTTATCAGGCATATTAATAAGGACTAATATCTCAATTCCTCCAAACGATGCCATCTTCGAGAATGAATTAAGTCGCTCTTTTTCGACTTGCAAAGGCTAAAAGGTGAAGAAGAGATGAACGAAAACTATGCGGAAAGAAGAAGCAAAGCATTTATTGACAGACCACTTAAATACGGCGCTTCTCTTGTAAGTCAGTCTTAAACCACCTGTCCTCAATCATCTATATCTGCATATAGCTCCCATACCATGCATAGGCTAGAGCGACTTCCTCCCGCGGGAAGAGACAGACGGTTGGGGCCTTTCCCAACCCATTCACCTTGTATTATGTTAGTAGACTGTGAGTATCAATGGAGGTTGGGTAATGAGGCCTCAACTTACAATCTTTGATCAGATGACCAAACTCCTCCTCGCAGACGGAAACGTCCTTTCGGAGCCTTTTCAAGGCTTTATTGAGGTCCGAGCCTTCGCCTTGCGGTTCATTCTGTTTGTGCGACTGAATGCTGACCTTGATGACGAACTCGAAATCTTCTCTCCACACCTGTTGGTCATGTTCGCTATAAAATATGATGTCCTTGTTGAAGGTGGTCCTGCTGTTCTCAGCGAACCACTCGTCGCTCCACTCATTTTCGAACGCGACTTCGCAGAACTTTTCAACAATCTCTTTGGCCCTGTCTTTCTCGAATCTCCCACCTTTCTCATTGCAGGACCCAGTCCACTGAACTGGAGGTGCCGAGGTTGTTTTTGCAGGTGGAGTAGGCGTTGGAGATTTGCTCAGACTCTTGGGAAGACAAGCGCACAGGAAGGGTTTGCTGTCTTTGGTCAGATCTATGCCTGGCATCACAATCAGTGTACATTGCTTGGCTTTGTCTCCTCCGCACTCAGGGCAGTCTTGATCCATTAGGCATCTGAACTTCTCAGGAATTGGTGTCGTTGTTTTCTTGGGAGTGGATGAGGATGTTGTTGACGTTGTCGACGAGGGCTTGCTTGTCACCATCTTGGATGTTGTTTTGATCGATATCACAGACGAAGAAGTGCCGTTCAACAACGTTGTGCCGAGCCGTGGAACTGTGGTCGTGTTCGATATCATGGTGGAAAGTGCAGTACTGTTCATCGAGGGTGTACTGGACCGTGTTATAGATGTCGCATTTGATGTGATCGAAGAAAACAGAGTGCTGTTGATCGAGAGTGTGCTGGAACGTGGTGTTGATGTTGTGTTCGATTTTATCGTTGAAAGTGAGCTGAAGCTTGTTGAGAGCAGTCTTGTCATCGGGATTGACGTGTTGGCTGGCAAAGTAAATGACCAAGTACCGTTCGGCGACAATCGTGAACTTGACGGAAAAGGTGTCACAGACCCCCCTTGCACACTTCTGGACGTGGTAGTCATTATAGAAGCGTTGGACGAAGACATGATCGTCGGCATGGAGCAGACTTGTCTCTTTTGAGCCGCTCCCCCCTCAGCTGGCGGGTCTGCGCCTTGCCAGCGTTGACCCTCTTCTGGCAGCCATTCCCCCATCGAAACCTGTCCATAGACATCCGCAAATACTCTCCACTTCGCTGTAAGACCTTGGCAGGCGAATCTCGAGGGCTGATACTGGAGAATCACCTTGCCTCGATGAACCCTACAGACATCGTCCATTAGGGTCTTGATGACAGGAACAAGAAACCGATCGGACATTGCCACATCGTCAGGGAGACCCATCCACCAATCGTAGTCCGCGAGTGTAAGCGTTGGTCTGGGATAGTCGACGATATTAATCTCGATTTCGCCGTTAAACTTTCTTTGAAGGTCTGATAATGAGTTCCACGCTATCCTCAAAGTCGGGATCTACAGCGCCCGCTGCGAAGTGTTCATTGCTGAGATCACCTGTTGACGAGCCGTCGGGGTTTCGATATACCGGCTTGCGTCGAGGCGCGAAGATGAAGGCCTTGATGTTCAAATGGTCAACATCTTCGTCTGCCGGGTTGCCAAACATAACACCCACGTCTCCATCCCGCTCATAATCGGTCAGCTGGTCGAGGCCACGTTCGTTGTACTGAAACATTTCTTCGTCTTCTCCAGTACCATGTCGCCACTCGTCTAGAGCTCGTGTCATTTCTTGTTCATCGTACATCGTTCTTTCCCAAAAGTAAGCGGCCCAGGCACCTCGATTGGATACCACAAGAATGACTGTGCTGCCCCAGAGTCCTTCGATGGCGAGAGTCTCGGGCTTGTCTTTGAAAAGCACAAATTTCGTGGATACCGGCAAGTCAAATCCTTCAGGCATTGCCTTAAGAAGTGTGGGCCTGAATGCTCCTGGTTCTGCTGGGAAGGGATTTTGCGACGCCAAACGTGCTTGTCGAATTTGCGCCGGCATCTATTGGCGATAGCCACTGTGAGAATCGTGAATGTCTTGCCAGAAGCCGTAGGCTGTATCCCCCCGTTTCGCAAGCGGCCGAGGAACACTTTGCTGCATGGGTTCATCGGAAGACTCTTGTGGCGGCTCTTGTGGTGGTATCAAGTGCAACGGCTGGCAACTACCGCAGGAATCTGGCCCGCATGTAGGTAAAGCCCTTGCGCTGGAGGTCTGCGTGGTTGCGACTGTGGTTGTGACGACTGAGTTGGCGACGCTACAACCTGTGACGGTGGTGTATGCGCTGCTCAAGCATGTTGTCGTAGCTGTCGTTTGGGTGGCATTTCCAACAGCCACGGCTGGGATAAATAAGTCAGTGAATGCTCTTGTTTTGATGCAAGAAGTCTCTCCGAACTTACCTTTAGATACGGAACAAAACACTGTCTGATGCGTGGCAGTGACAGTGACGGAACATGAGGAGGTAGTCAGGCTAGGACGTGGGCAGACCTTTCTGCGGGCAAGGCCCGGTTGGTCGGGATCCAAATCCATTTCGTCAGCAGCCCTTCCACCTTTCCATACCTGACCATCTTCTGGAACCCACCGGGATTCACCCTGTTGCCTCATGGTATCTGAGAAGATACGCCATTCAGCCCTTCCATTACATGACTCTGCTGGTTTGTACTGAACAATTGTTTTCCCGCGGGCCTTTTCACAGTTAACATCCTTCAGTATGTTGACTGTATCCTGAAGTGTCAAGTGATTCTGCTGGTATCCCTTCCAATCTGACCAGAGAAGCATTGGTGTAGGATAGTCAAGAGTTGTAACCCAATGTGTAAGCCTGTTCTGGAACACACTGTCCAAGTCTTGTCTGATCCAGTCGACGTGGAGTGGATATAATATCTGCATATTGAAGTGATTGGGATTCTGAAGAAAGCGATCTGTCCGTGGACTACCGTCGTCGTTGTAGTAGCTACATCTCGGGCGTGGCGTGATGATGAAGGCCTGTATGTTGAGGCTCGCAATGTTTTCGTCATCATTGTTCTCATCGCCGAAAATCACCCCATGGTCCCCGGCCCCTGGGTCGTTCATAAGGTTTTCGATACCGTACTCATTCCACTTTCGCATTGGATCACCCTCACCAGACCCGAGACGATGGTCAGCGAGCGCGGACCTGAAATCATTCAGGTTGTTTCTTCCCATCAATGTCTCCGAAAAGTAGCTTACCCAAGCACCTCTATTAGAGACAACAACCACTGCCGTACAGCCCCAAAGTCCCTCAATGGCTAATGTCTCCACATTGTCTTTGAAAGATACCCATTGAGTCGAGACTTTGAAATTGTGGACTGGGTCCATATGGGAGGGCGGAACTCTCAAAAGCTTAGGTTTGTAGCCGCCAGGGCCTGGGTTAGGGTCCGTCGCGGCGTTGCGAGCTTCCCTGATCTGCTCTGGCATAAACTCGTCGTAACCAAGTTGGTAGTCTTCAGGGCCACGCCATTCGCCATTAGCAGGATCGCCTCGTTTCAGGAGCGGTAGAGGTGGTTGGCTAGTGGAGGTTGGGTTGCTGGTAGATGTCGCACCTGGCGCCGGACAGTCCTCACCGCAAACATCCGGGCCGCATGTCGGGTATGGCTTTTCGCTGCCAGTCCTTGTCGTGGTTACTGTGGTGACCGAGTTGAGCACGCTGCAGCCCGTAATCTCGGTCTGGATACTGCTGAGACACGTAGTAACGGCAGTTGCCTTTGCGTTCTCGCCTCCGCGAATGTCTGGGAGATGAAAATGCATCAGCGTACTATTCCAACAGACTGAAATTTTGGGGAAACCAGAGCGATGACTGACCTTGGGTTACAGAGCAATACACTGTCCGGTGGGTCGCAGTGACGATGTCTGTGCAAGAAGAGCTCGATGTTGAAGATGACGCTGAGGATTCTGAGGATGACTTGTCTTCGTCATCATCATCATCGTCGTCGTCATCGTCGTCATCGTCGTTGCTGTCGTCTCCCCCTTTGTCTCCGCCGCCGTCTTCTCCCCCTTTCTTGCCATCGTCACTAGGGCAATTCCCGACCTCGAACCACAAAATCTTGATACAGAACTCAGGCAGCTTGAACTCTATGCTGATCTTGGGAGGAAATCCTCCAGGAAAGCACCCGAGACATATGAATGGGATTAAGATGAAATCATTGTCGTCTCCGCCGCCTTCTTTCGTCTTTTTCTCTTTCTTGACAATGACTGCGAAGCATTAGGCAATCAAACATGCATTGGCCAAAGGGCGGCGGATTCATCTCACCTGGCACAATCGTTGCTTCGGTGCTACCGGGTAGCGTTGTGGTGATAATAATCGGCGTTGTAACGGTGAGGTCGGAAAGAGTCAGAAAGGATGCTCCGGGGGGTGTTGTGGTGATTGTAGATTCAGCTTTATCTGTCCAATGCGCCGAGGATGAAGTTGTAGTGGGAGGGTCAACCCAAGGAACGGTCCACTTGCTTCCAGGCACTTCGGTATTCGAAGTTTGAAGCAGAGAGGAAGCGGTGTTGTTTTGAGTGGCGGTCGGAGATGATGGAGGCGTTTGACTGCTACGAGGTATCGAGAAGGTGTGAATCAGACTACTTGTCCTCAATATTCGACTGGAGGCCGAGTCTTTTGAGGCCAATGTTCTGCTGATGCCGACGCTGGAACTTCCGATTCAGGTGATCTTTGTCGAGGCAGATAATGTCCGATTACCTCTTGAGTGATTCTCAACGGGTTTCGACGACGAGAGAGTCTGGGAAGTTGATGAATTTGTGCTGTTGCTCCAGATAGGCCCTTTAGAAATGCTGATTGGTGACAAAGTGGCAGAGGAAATGCCGTTTGTCGAATGCAGTGTTTCATTTCGCCGCGCGGTCTCAGCTGTGGCGGAGATCGTCGTTCCTGGAGGTTGAGATATCTGCTAACTCGTCAGAAATTTCGAGAAGCCACCGCCCTACTTGGGTGATGTTCTGGCTAGGGAACCACTCTGACGAGCTACAGAAGCCTAACCCATCCTGGCAGGTCGGGTGCGGGGCCGGGCTTGACGAAGTACTGAAATGACCAAAGGTGTGACTTTGAGCGTTGTCTTGGAAAGCCTCTGCGACATATAGAAGCCACACAAATAGAATAGAAAGATGGATGAACATGGTTTCCCGAAGTGATCAATGATGCCGAATGCGGCGATGGCTAGGCAGACAGAGGTGACAGCACTGAAACTAGGGAAGCTTAAGGCTGGGTGAATGATAGCTGATATACTGATTGCAACGAATATCTCTTCGAACTGTTTTGTGCACATGTTCGAGGGATAGTGTGCCTCCTTACGTTACGTATACTCACACTGCATGTCGTGAAGTTTTGGCGATGCACGTCGCCATGTAACCTTGCAGTGGTGTGAGGAGGTTTGGCTGGGTGCGCCGGATGTTGTACGTGCCTTGTTTTGAGTCTGAGATATTTCTTGACTAAGGTACTTCTTGACTATCAAGTCTTAGTTCCTTCAGCTAAGAAGCCACTTGTGGATTTCTCCTGCCCTGCATGTGTTCTGCTCGTACAAACTCGCTTAGGATGAATGGAAATGAGAGGATCCCGTTCGAGTGGTGCCATGACGGACTACCTTACAGTGTGATTACGCAGTCAGGGGATGCTGGAGTTCATGGATCTGAAAGTGGAGTGTGCGCTCGACAGACAACAAACAACTGCGAGCTATGTGAGATGATGGTGAGCTCCATTCGTCGTGCACAAACGCCCCTTGCGGCCAGAAAGCCCGGTTTGCCTAAATTAAGCCGCAAAGCTTCCGCGAGGTCTGATGTAGGCTCAGCATACCTGAGCATACGGACAGCAAAGGTGGTCCCGTCACAACTTGAAAATGTGCTTATGCATGATTCCAATCCCAAAAGATGTACCGACTAAACTTGTAGTTCTCAATATCGATCAATGAATGCCACTTAGATCTGAGTAGGAAAATTGGTGGTTTCAATCTCCTCAGGATACCTCAGACCAGCGGAATCCCGGACTTCGTCCATAATTTCCATAATCAAGATGCTTTCATCAAGCCCTACAAAGCTTCCTTCACTTCTTCCTTCGATTAGAGCCCTTCCGGCATCATCAGCTTCCCAAAAGAGACCGTGACCTTCGCCCTCCGGGTGAGTCGTTAAGCCATACCCGTTGTACCATCCGCTGCCAACTCCCGGTCCCGGTTGCGGCCATTGCTTGTCTTCTATCGTGCCATCTTTCAGAACAAGCCTCGTGCGAGTGGGTCTGTAGGCAGGGGGAAACACTTGGATTTCTCCCTTAGGACCTTGAATCCGAATATTGGGCACGATCACATCGTTTGCGCCTGCTACAGCGTCGTTAGACAACCCCAAAGACGTTGAGGCAACTGCATGTGCCGTGCCACCGTTCTCTTGGCTCCGAGGAAACTCCAGAAGAATAGTCGTCATCGCGTCAACACCTGTGGGGGCATACTTGGCAGCGGCGCTGTTGACGATAGGCCGCTGTCTAGAATTGGCCGGCTGCGTGTGGTACAGCGTCTGGAAAGCCCAAGTCAAACTGTAGATCCCTCCGTCTAGAAGGATTCCACCGGCAAGACGAGGGTTGATCATGATGTGATCATCATTATCGAACAGCCCTGCGTAAGGTAGGCTGTGTTCGGCCAAGACGCGTTCAACTGGTCCAAGTCGGCCCGAAGTGACCAACTCGCGAACGTAGATGGACAAAGGGAAGTACCGCGTCCACATCCCTTCCATCAGGAGGAGGTTCTTCTCCTTGGCCTTTGCGGCCAAAGCTCGAGCTTGCTTGGCGTTGACTGTGAACGCCTTCTCACAGAGGACGTTCTTTCCGGCCTCCAAACACATCATGGCGTTCTGGTAGTGGTGCGAATGGGGCGTCGCGATGTAGATTACATCGACCCTCGGATCCTGAGCGAGCTCTGAATAAGACGAGTAGGCGATTGCGTGCTCTGGCGCACCGCATTCTCTTAAAAATGATTCCGCCCTCGATTTTGACGACGAAGATGCGGCAGCAACCAGTTCATGGCGAATGTCCTTCACATTGCGCGTGGAGGGGTCGACCGAAAGATCCTTTCCGCTGTTAGAGAAGATTAGCATGCTATTCATCATCCAGTCTGCAGAAACTGGCTCACAATGCTTTTGCGATGCCTCCAGTGGCAATGATGCCCCAACGAATGATCTGTGGCTCGGGCATGGTCGCGTTCTGGAGTTAGGCTACTTCACCTGCAAAAGATAGTTAGAAAGTCGAAGCTTGCTTTCACTTATGCAGTCGTGTAATTTATGAAGACTAAACTTCAATCACGACACCCAACATCCCAACTTTGACTAAGGTTAGCCCTTAGTGGATGGGGAAGGGCGTAAGGCGTGCTGATTGATGATGTGTATGTAATAGGGCGCAGGGCGATGTATGCCAACGACAAAACCACGCCCTAAGTGCATGCTGACATAACAGTCAATCAAAGCCAGGCTGGAGACAACAAGTATCTGTAATTGTCGAAACAGGTCAGTGATATTGCAGTTGCTACTGACTTGCAATGGGTCTCCCGATCGGCGAGAGTCAAAATTTGGAACTTCAAAGACAAAACAAAAACAAATGGGCCCTAACCAGGGATCGAACCTGGGACCTCTCCCAGAATGGAGGAGTCTTAAAGACAACCCTAAGGGAGAATCATACCGCTAGACCATCAGGGCTTGTTGCACTGTTGAGCGCATCGTGAGATGTGGTAGATGCATGGGGGCGGGTGCAATTTCATTCATTGGGAATGGGATGTTGATTGCGTGTCTGTGGAGTTGAAGCGGGTCGCGATAGGGTTGAGTTTTTCAAGCTTGGACGGGTTCAGTTGCTGGGTGGGGGACAACAGTAGTGGATCGTTAGAGAAGTCGCACGTAGAGATATTGGTGAGTGCTTGTGGCTTGTAAATTTCCAATCCATGGGACACAGCAGTCCTCACTTGATGAAGATTGAACGCCAGCAACTGGTGTACCGGTTGGTCCTGGTGCGGTGGCTTGACGAATGGCTTGGCTAAGCAAACCAGTAGGATTCCATGGCAATGCACATCCACTAGATAAGGCAGCTAGAATGTGCCACCAATGCCATGTCCATTTGTAATAGACGAACACGTTGCATGCGACTTCAGCCAACATGATTGGTACTGGTTATGCACAGTCAGACGATGGAAGCGGCGGGGTCGGGTAGCATGTGTCGGATCAGGCTGAGGTTCTGGCTGGTCGTCGACTCGGATTTCCGACAAGTTCTTCGACCCCGCAAACTCGAAAGGAATATCTCTGATCCCCGAGACTATCAAGTCATTAGCGAATTGCTTCGAAAATGGAGGTCGTAGGCATTGCTGCTAGCTTCATCGCTATCGGCCAAGCGTTGTTGGCAGGTCGCCATGTGATAAACCTGCTTCAAGAGATCCCGAAAATCGGCAACGAGCTAGCATCGCTCAACAATGAGGCAAGTCCAAAGATTCGTTCGAGCGTGTTCTGTTACAAAGGCACTCTTTGAAACCATTGTGACTAATGCGGAATGCGTGTCGCACAGATCGAAAGTCTTCGAGCTGCTGTGGAGGCCGCCAACACGCAAGGAATGATCATCCACGACAATGACATCGAAGGTCCGGACCTCCGGATAGCCAGGAACCAAATCACCGATATTGCAAACAAGCTCGAAGAAGTCCGTCTAATATGCACCCAGATTGGGCAAAATGGCAAGATCAAGCCCAAAAAGACGAGATGGTTTTTGATGCAAAAGGAGCTACAGCGGTGCCGCGACAAGGCTCATGATGCCAGGGCAGCCTTTCAGCTTGCTTTGGCTACGATGAATTTGAAGACCACGATGTATGTGTTGCCGCTCACTTGACATCCAAGCCCGTGTCCAAACGAACTAACGATTGGTATGGAAGGAAACTATCACAGGTAGCGCTACACATTGAGAAGCTCGCTTTGCGACCAGCCCGCCATCATGACTCACGATGTGCTGAAGCCCTTGATGCGGCAACTTCGAAAGAGAAGGTCACCTCGTCCGCCGCTTCTGCTTTTGGTAGCCAGCTAAGCCAGCAGCTCGTCACAGTCCCTGGACAACAAGTCGAAACAAACATAAAACAGCTGTCGCTAATAGCTGCAAGTAGACAGTCATTGACAAACAGGGTATCAAATGAAATCGACATGGTTGTTTTGAAGACAAGTCTTTCGAGTGCCAAGAGGTGTTCACAAACTTGCCAATGCCGCTGTCACGCCTCTGACTCTCGTCCCATCTCAGCCAGATATCCTAGTTGGATAAGAAATCTGGCAGGCTCTTTATCTGTGACATATGACCAGCGGATACTGCTAACAAGCAGTAGTGAGTGTACCGAGTCTACTTGCAAAGGAAACACAGCCACCTCGGCGACCTTCGACTATCAATTGCCCACTTGGCTTTGCGCACAATTTGTCTTGGTTCAGGCTCGTATAGATAGCTTCCGCGGACTACGCTGCTCTTTGCGGTCAGTGAGAGCGGGGCCCATGATTACTACAACCCTCTTAGCCATAGAAAGGCACGACAGAGTGGCAGTCAGGGATTCCATGCTTGTATATGGTCCCCTGTATCCAGACGATCGGGATAGTACGGGGCGGGACGTCATCATGGTGAGCACCTAAACTCTGGGTCTTGACCTTGCATACCTAACATAAGACCGTTTCTATAGTACGCTATTGATTGGGGAACTGCCGACACGTTGGGGTTTATGGTAGAATTCTGGGCTGAGCACTTACAAAAAGACACCTATCATCGGTGAGTATTTCACATATGTCTTGACCTATCTATGCAGCTGACGTCTAGCGGCTTCTTAGAAATTGGCTTTTTGCCGCCAACCAAGAATTACGGAGACAAAATTGTCCAGCCGAAAAGGCAGAGGCTCTTCGACTTATTACCTCGTATGGCGAGGACCTCGTTGATGCACCACAAACTCAACTTCATGAAGCTGTTGATGCGGAAGAACCTACCAAAATCAGACAAAACATTCAAACAATCGTCAACAAGTATCCCTGGAATATCAACCAATGGAATCGAGAAGGCCGCACAGCTTTGGCTCTTGCAGCCGAAAACGGCAACCTTCTCGCGGTGAGAGAACTTGTGCGGCTGGGATGCAAAATTGATCAGCCGGACTACAAAGGAGTTACTCCACTCATGTTGGCTTGCACAACTGGGCATGTTGACGTTGTGAGTTATCTAATAGATGCAGGATGTTCGGTTACCACCGCTTCGGCTTTTGGAGCCACGGCACTGCATTTCGCTGCGGATCCCCGGAGCGAATCAGCGGAAGACCCCCCAGGGACTATCATGCAGATGTTGCTTTCTGCTGGGGCCTCGGCCAAGACACGGTCGCTTTGGGGATACACTCCTTTGCACGACGTGGGGCTTTCTAGCTCTGAAGAGTTTACTAGACAAGGAGCAATGACCAGAGTACGTCTACTCCTGGAAGCCGGAGCCGACATCAACGCGACGAACGATGATGAAGAACGACCGTTGACGCGCGCAATCCGAAACGATCAGCCGGAGGTGATGAAGTGTCTCATTGAAGCTGGCGCTCAGGTCACGGATCTCCTTGGGAAACAGAACCTGCTACACTTAGCAGCAAAGGAGGCCCGGCTTAAAGCATTACAGTATTTGACAGACATTCAACTTCCCCTTTTGAATGTATATCAGGTGGATGAGTTCGGTAAGACACCGTGGGATGACTTTATCATGGTCCTGCGCATGCCAGAATGGTGTTTGAAATATTGGCGAAGGCCTACTGCTCCAGAGCAAGACGCGTTTGTTATACTATACAAGAAGCTTCGAGACCAAAGCTTGGAACTTGACATCAACAGGCTACGGCGCACGCGCCAATATCTCGAAGATGGCACATGCCATGGAGCTGTATCGGTCTTGCGGTCACTGATCAGTGAAAAGAGGGACTGGGAGCAATGGGACTCACTGCGAACGTACGAGACGATCAAGCTTCAGGTTCGGGAGCAGATGGTAGAAGCAGCGCTCGAGTCAATCGATGAGAACATTGAGGTTTTGCAGGAGATTATTGATGCATCACCATGGGATCAAGTATCATATTGGGACCCTCGCGAGGAAGAGCAAGAGGACGATCTCGAGGACTGCAAAAAGTCTGAATGGGCCGAAAACAAGGATGGTGGAGAAGTCGAACCGAATGAAGTTGGGAATGATACATCAGAACCTGCCAGCAACGACTTATGAGGCTTCGGGGAAGAGGACGAAAGAAAGGACGTAGACAGGCATAAGTGGATTTTATTTTGGTCAAAAATGCCTTCATTTGGCTGAGGATAGCGGGATGAGTTACTGCTTAATATTCTGCCTACCCCATGGAAGAACTCTATGGCGGTCAAAAAGCTCAACTGCGAGTTCGTTAGAATGCGCATGCCATTCAGGAAACAAACTTGCGGTCTTAGGTATTCCCACTTAGTCCCAACCTGATTTTGAGTTCATGATTCTGTACGTAGGCACACGGCCCGAATTAGAGCGGTGTTTCATGGTAATTAAAGTGGATGACCTCTGAGCTTAGAGAATCAATCGTAACCCCGAAGATGTGGCAACAACCAGCCCGTATTATTAACGTACTTGACTGCTAACCCAAGCCGCATGGCTGGCGCGCGCTTAACCAGGCTCAGCTAGGACGGCAATCGACAAGTCCGCTCGGTGTTCTAGACTTTGCTTCATTCCCGCTCAGCAAGGATGGCGGATCATGATTATCATTGGGCCACGGCGTGAGAGTTGCAACCTTGACTGTCAAGAAACCTCCGGCGCGTCAAGTACACCCGATGACAACCTCGTTTATGGGGAATGCTTTAAATTTACTAGGAAATGCTAAGGTCTATAGTTCTCGAGACGTATGTACGATGCTTTAGGAATTCCAAACCAGACCCGATAAAGGAAACGCTCATGATGATGCCCACTTTCAGTACGGGCTCTCGGTGTATCCCACCCACCGCAATGCGGACATCGTTAATAAAGCATGTATCGATTACGAAAACGACGACATGCGCGTATTCGCTGGATTATGCTTCGAAAATCCGCCGTGCCTAGACGTGTCGCAACAGCGCACTCAAGAGCGCTTGGCGGGAGTAAGGTAGACGTTGAGGGGGCCCTTCTCCCAGAGCAGGTAAATCTTCTGCTTGCCGACCCAGTCGAGGCTGTCGTCGGCAATCTTCATGTCAAAGTTGTAGAGCATGCGTGCGAGGATGATGCGCATCTCGACGTAGGCCAGGCTAAACGCGTATAAGTATTAGTCACCGTATTCACAGCGGCCTTGCGCGTGAGAGATTACTCACTTTCTACCGATGCAGTTGCGGGGTCCGATGTGGAAGGGCTGGAAAGCGTCCTTGTTGTCCTTGGCGAACGCGGGATCGCCGAGCCATCTCTCGGGGTGGTAGCTTCTGGGGTCCACGAAGTTCTTCTCAGAGTAGTACATGGCCCATTGGTAGACAGAGACAGTGGTCTATGTAAAGGTTAGTCAGAGCCTCTGGACGGCGTGGAGATGCACTTACTCCCTCGGGAATGAACTCGTCGCAAATGGTGGCGCCTCCGGCGGGGACGATACGGGGCAGACCGATGGGCACAGGAGGGTACATGCGGAGAGCCTCCTCCAAACAGGCAAGAAGGTAGGGAAGGTTGCTGGAAGATTGGAAGTCGATCTCGCTCTCGTCCTTAAAGGCGGAGCGAACCTCGTCGGTGAGCTTCTTCATCGCTGCGGGGTTGGTTAAGAGGAAGTAGGTGACGCCGGAAAGGAGGGTGGCCGTGGTCTCGGAACCACCAATGATGAGAATACTGCTGTTGGCCCTCAACTTGGGGAAAGTCATGCCCTGTTGCGGCGTTAGCTATGACGTGAGCATGGCAATAGAAGCGCTACCTACCCAGTCATCCTTCTTCTTCAACAAGCCCTCAATAAGATCGGGTCGCTCGTGTCCGATGTCCATGCGGCGCTGCAGCTTGGCCGTAGTGAAGTCCTCGTGTTTTTGTTGCTCGCGCTTGACACTCTCAGGGACCAAGGCCATCATGATAGTTCCTAGGAAGGGGTAGTGGGTAATGGTCTGGAGGACGGTACCGACACGCGCCATCTGGAAAATCGCTTTCACCCATGGGTGGTAGTCGGAGTTGTCCAAGCTGCCAAAAGCCTCGCCAAAAGCCAAGTCGCCGATGATGTCGAAGGTGGTGTAGTTGTACCAAGCGGCCAAGTCGAGAGCCTTGGCACCCTTCTCGCAGTGCTCGTGAAGTCTCTGAAAGAGGAGGTCGATGTACTGTTTGATGATGGGCTGCTGGTCACGCATGCTGCGCTCGCTGAAACCGTGCGCCAGGGAGCGACGGAGAGCGATGTGCTCCTCACGGCCGGCGTTGACGATATCGGAGGGGGCGCCGGGAACGGCACGATAGAACTTCTGCGACTTGTCCATGTCGAAGCCGCCGCTGGAGCGGTGACCCTGGATGTCCTTCCATGCGCGGGCGTCGTGGAACGCAAGCTCGTCGGGGCCGATGCGCACAACCGTTCCGTACTGTCTATGAAGGTCGAGCATATCGTAGGGCAAAGTACCCGTGCACAGCTTGTAACAGAATGGAAGCCATGTTGCGCGCATCCAGAACGGACCGGGAAATCTTCGGAGTGGGTGGATGTAGAGGTTGTAGAACATGTGCCCGAAGGTGTAAAGGAAGAACTGGTTTAAAGTTTGTTAGATTACCACGATCATCGTCGGTACGGGTACCCGAGTCAACTCACCAGGCCAAATACCAGGCCGACCGTGTTGGCCAGACTAAAGGTGAGGAGCGCCATGATGCGTCTATTGTCTTTGAAGGCCGAGATGCAACAAAAAGAGTGAAAAGGGTGTTCGAGAAAGAGCTTGAGGCCTCAGCTCCCAAACCGTCTGGTAGGGCGTTCCATCGCGCTGGTTTTATTCCTGACTTCAGACGAGAGCGAGTACGACAAGCAGCTGTCTAAGCCTTAAAGGCGGGGATTGCCCTTCTGGAGCTCCATGGGCAACATGGCCTTTTGCTCGGGTTCTAGAAGAAGTCCTATCTCTAGGTGAACATGTGCAAAGTGACACCTCCCCATCCCATGTCTCTCGTTCCGCTGACATTGCTTCTGCCCATTGCTCGCGCGAGCTCGACTCCACCCGCAGCGTTTCACTCGAATTACCGACGGCCAGCAAAGCGACGGTTCCCTCTCCGCGCAGTCGCGGCCCGCAGCCGGTATGAAGAGAGCGTCCATGCGTCGCTAGCAATGCCACGCTGCCCAGCATAGCACGGTGAAAGGGAGTCGGTCTCGGGTTCGCTCTCGCTCTGGATTGGTCGATACGCGCTAGACGGGATGGCTCCGCCGCTTCACTACCGAACGGCATCTGGATGACAGCTGTGGAACGAACGAATAGCCTGTCGAGGATTACGATCACCGCGGGGTTCATCGCCGTTGAGCTGGGTTTGGGAAACTGTGCCACAAGCTTGCCCTGACAGCTCCTTACTCGCGTCGCGGGGGAAAAGTATGGCGGAGCATTGGACGGAGGCGGGTTGACCATTGGCCCTCTCGGGTCTGCCAGCTCTTGCCTGTGGCTGCGTTCAAGAACGGGTCGCAGATCACTCGTCGCGTCCCATAAAGCTGGACGAACCCCAAATTTCCGCCACACTGGCGGGACATTAGATGGCATCGACACCCCGAAAGCGACGCCGAGGTTTAAAAAAGGGGATCGACGAATTCGACGTCAACTCCGCTGCGATCCAACACACCGGGGATAAGAAAACGATCTCGACGGGCGGTTAATGCTTTTCTAACTCCGCGTATCACAAACCTCATCTGCGACGCACACTTTTCCATCTCTCGGCTTGGCAGGTCGTCGAGAAGATTCACCCCTATCACAAGCACGCTGCCACAGAAACAAGAATTCGTTGACGGGGAATTTAGCCGTGTGGGGCTCGCTTGCGCCAGGTTCGAATCCCGGGCGGCACTGATCTCGCTAAATGATCGCGTTCGATACGTGATAACAAGGGGCTGCTTAGGCAAGTCCTCGGGGTCGTCTCTGCGGATGCTGTTGCATTCAGATACAACCAATTTATCTGCGCCATCTGCGTAGCAACATGTTTCTCAAATCTTTCGATAGATCTCGTCGCGCATGTTGTGACGGTGCAGTACAGCACCCTCGGTTTCGGATCCGCAAGCGTGAAGCCATGTGCGATGTTCCTATTCAACCGAATACGCGTATCAGGGACTTTGGGACGTGGTTATCTTCCGGTCTTTGAGACATCAACTTCCGCAACCGCAATAAACAATCGTTCGATATTTTGGCCTAGACGATGAGCCCGAAGGATGAAATGTCATGCTCGCGAGCCTCGAACGAGATCATCGATCATTTGAACCGTCCGTCGCGACTGAAGTCAACGCGGAGCAGCCACTCGGTGTGGGGCAACTGTTGGAGGCGGTACTTGGTGCAAGCAAGTACCAGGGTCAAGAACATCAAAATGACTTCATAAGCTTGTTTTCCATACCATTTTCAAGGCGACTCCGCGAGAAAATACCGGTGATTAGCATGTTGACACCGATATCTCATGTTTCTACAGTAGTATTGCATGATACAGGAAGAATTTGTGGAGTTTGTTTCACACAAAGAAGTACATGGTAGGGAAAGGATACGGAGAATTGATGCCGTTAACAATGATTTCATTGCGCAGACAGGAATACCGCAACCATGCTCACGGCGTGTCTAAGGTATGTAGGACATATACCAGCACCTGCCATCGGACTGAATCTTCGGCACCTTCTTCGAAAACCAGGCCTCCTCATGCCCATTGGAATTGTAGCCTTGGGTATGGATTCTTACAATCTCCCGTGGAACGATGTTGGAGTGAGATACCGTGCGTCGGCGTGTGTTCGAAGGCAGAATCTTTCCCCGCCATCTGATCTTCTCCTTCATCAGGTAAGACCAGTATTCCCGACTAGACTGATGACAAAGTCGTTCCATTCGACCACTGATCACCAGCTCAGCCTGGATGGGTCCACCCCAAGAGAAAGGTCCGCGATTTGTTTCGTCGTGGGGAATACCATCGCAACCGTCTGTGAGCTTCTGTTGATCAATGAACCGATCGACCAGCAGCCACCTCAGAATTTTCTTTATTTCCTTTCGCCGACTTGATTGCTGACCGAAAACCATTGACTCCATTGTACGAAAGTACGGCCCCGCGACGAACGAGGTATTCAACCGATTCTTTTCGTCCGAATTCGCAAGCTGCCATCAGGGCTGAGCCAGAAGGACAACCTTCGAGGTCTATGGGGGCACCAAGCTACAGGAGGTTTTCCATGACCAGGACTGCTCCAAGTCTAGCCCCTTTGCAGAGAGGTGCTTGACCGCCGCCGGGCACAAGATTTGCGAACTTCTGAAGCGCTTGGAGTCCGTATCTCTTCCGGAAAAGCGGATAGGCAGTCGTTAGCCAAGCCGCCTGATTCCCGGGGTATAGATGCCACGGGAAGCAGACGGAGTCTTCAAGACTAAAATTTGAGTTTAGTAGGAACGAGACAAATTTCGAGTCTTCGATCGCGTGGTGGAAAGCTGAAAACCCTACAATATCGACCCTACAAGGGTCTGCCCCTCGATGCATGAGGTCTGCGAACGCCACCACGTTGCCCATTTTTGCTGTGCAGTGCGCTGGTGATTCTAATTGGTTGTTTGATGCATTGATATCAACATCTGCGTTGACCAGCGCCATCAATGTCTGTTTGCGCCCGAATTTCGCTGCCGTTATGGCTGGAGTTTCATACCAGACATCGCGCCTTTCGAGATCTGCACCTCCTTGAATCAGATGCAAAGCAACGGCTTCGTCACTGTCGCTGAATGGAGGAGCGATGGCGTGATACAGCGGTGTATTGAGCCACTTAGACTCAGAGTTGATATCAGCTCCGAACTCTAGTAATACCTGGACAGCCCCCAGAGCCCCACAGCTTGCTCCTATGTGAAGAGGTGTCAATCCGGTTGACGTTTCAGCCTCGTTCACTAGAGAATAAATAACTCTATCAGGATGTATAGACCAAAGTTTCCTGTATGTGCAAGTTAGTCGATGTGCATGACAGCTTAACTCAACCTTTAAAACTGACCCGCAGTAGTTCTGATTATCCTTCACGTATTGGATAAGAAGCCCCAATCCCTTGATATTTCTGCTGCGCACGGCTGTTGAAACCAAGTTTGGGGTCTCTCCTAGAAGCCTCCCTCCGTTTTTGGTATAGTTCTCTAGACTGGCCGGCAATACGTCCACCAATTCGGCGTCCTTGAGCACCAGGTGAATTGCTAACTCAACGGGCTTGGAGCCACTCACTGCCGTGGTCATTGAGACCCTTTGCTGCAACATCCACTCAATGATCGCGATCCGTTTTTGTTTTACGGCTTGTACCAGTAGTGAACAGTTAGCACAGTCGTTGAGATAAGTTTCGAGATCGCACCCCTTGGCATGTAAGTATTTACACATCGTCAAATCGTCCTTTTCAATCGCAATCTTGAAAGCCAAGGCCAACGATCTTTTTCGACGTCGCTCGATCTCAACATGTGCAACGCTAGAACCCGACTTGACAGTGTCAAGCAAATTTGCAAGATCCTCATTGCCGGCTTGGTGTGCATAAAGCGCGGGCGTCATCCCGACCGAATCCTCAAACGACTTGCATCCTGCTTTGATGAGCACTCGACAGGCCTCTATCTTGTTGCTTCTTGCAGCAAGGTGAAGGGGGGAGCTTCCATCTTTGCCACGAGCGTCGATATCGCAGCCAAGAGCGGACAAGTATTTGATATTACTGACGCGGCCCTGTGATGCTGCGAAGTGCAGCGGCGTAAAGCCTTCGTCAGACCTCACCTCAAGATCCTCCATGAGTTTGTGGTCATTGTAGAAGCACAACACGTCGGTAGACTGGCACAAGGCTCCAAGATGTAGTGCGGTGACTCCCGTGCAGGTTAGGGACATATTCTCCAAGGGGACAGAGAGACGACACTTTTTGCACCAGTCCATCTTATCGTGCCAATCCGTCTTGGTGCCTTGTTTGATATCGTCGTAGACCTCAGTCAATACTGGTACTGCTCGACACATTGCAGCTATCAAGGCTGTGTCAAACCCGAAGTCGTCGGTCAGCGTTGGATCAGCTCCTTTTTTGAGAATCGTTTCGACGTATCCGGAACACCACCGTTGTTTGAAAAATTGGTAGACGGCCGCAGGTCTGTAAGGATGCTTGTGTACACGGAGATTCGGATTTGCGCCATGATCCACGATCTTCTCAATAACCCATTCCGCACCCCACGCATTCGGCAAATGGATTAGCGCAAGTCCACTACCATCTGGAATAACCTCGTTGATGCGTGATTTGTCGAAATGGCGGAGTAGGAGATCAAGCATTCTCTTCGCGCAATAGTTTTCCTCGTCGTCAGTGTCTTCTGACTTGGCGCTACACGTATGCATAAGACCGTCCAATTTCGGGGTTTTAACAAAGCTTTCCAGAGCAGACAGTCCATCAACACGTTGATGAACGCTGACTTTCTTTTGAAGCAGCAACTTGACGATTCTGAAATTATATGAATGAGCTGCCACCTTCAGTAAGAGAATGATGCCGGGAAATTCCCGAAGAGAGTCCCAATGTTGCGTCTGACGGAGGACTTCGGAAACTAAAGCTTTCAATCGAGACCAAGGTTTCGAAAGTTCCGTCAAAGTGCTGAATGGCTGCATGAGAGGAATAATTGCGGACTTTCCGAAGCAAGACTCGAAGGATTACAAATACCCAAGCCGTATCAGATTGATGCTTACGTTCTCGCTGATGACCTGCCTGTCATCCTTTTCAGCCAAATCTTCGCTAATGCCAGTCCATGATCTTGGCAAATGCAAGGTGCTGCTCAGTATTCGGGACATGAAGCACTCCCACGTCATGGCTTTGCTGACCTCGCTCTCAGACGTGTCCAATATGGCTAGTTCGTCTATGATTGAGCCATTGATGTCCCTGACTCCGCTGGTTTCAAGACAGCATATCAGGTAGGATTCGAGTGGCGTGTGGCTATTGAAGCGATGTCCAGAAGGCTCTGGATACAAAGCCTTCAGTCGACGGACAAAATGCAATGATGTTTTGGGGCCGAGGTGATGTAAAAGAGTTTCAGTGTCCTTGAAACTGAAGTTGATTCCGGATTGCAGCAGAGCATCGAAGGTCTTTTCGTCGCCCGCCCTCACAGAAAGTGATAGTGCCGCAATTGGACTTTCAGTCATCTTAGCCGTGATTGTGGTTTGCTGAGCGAGAAGAATCGAAGCCGACCGTGTCAACATCTTCCACAGGCACAGAGTCAATGGGGTGTAACCATCATTGTCTGTCGTCTCCATTGCTCTCTCAACGCTCTCTGTTGGCTGATACTTGAGCAACGCACGCAGTCGGAAGGGCTCAGATATGTGGAGATGCAAGGCAGTCCGTTTCTCTGTGTCCTGAAGATCACAGCGCGCCCCATGATCTGCGAGTAAATGGGCTACTTCATCAAATAATTCCAACTTGCTGGTAGGGGGATTTTCCATATCATCGGTCGACCAGTCCCAACTCTGTAATGGGTCAATTCCATTCCTGTTGGTCATTTTGATGTCACATCCTGCGTCAAGAAGCTTTTTGACGACCTCTACGTGTAGAGCCGTTATCTCTGCTCCGCGGCAGCTACGCAGAGCTAGATGTAGCAGTGAATCCCCGTCGGCATCTACAACAGACGCAACTTTGAGACGTGGATCGCAAAGCATTTTTTCGAGGACCCGAGTGTTTGCTACAGTGACTGCTCCTACTGCATGCTTCTCAAGCTCATCATTCGTTAGGGAAAGCTTGGTGTCAATGATCGTCGGGTGCTTGGTGAATTTGAGGTTGCAAGCAACTGCATACTTCCATAGAACAGCGCTCATTCAATGATGTGCGGTCGATTGATCAGAGCAACTGTCAAGGAATTTAAGAAATGCCCGAATTTCGTCCTCGTTTTCCTGAAGATCGAGGTCTTCTATGTGTTGTTGCACGATGAGGCTGTCAGTCTCTTCAAGCCGTGCTCCCTCTCTAATGAGTGCCATCGTGACCCGAAAAGTATTCGATCTTCCAAATGCGTCGAGAGATAGCTGCACCAGGCTCATGCCAGAAAATGGATTGCAGCACTGAAGATTGAGGGGTGCACCCTCTCGGCATAGGCACCTGATGGTGTCTACAGTGGCGATATGATCTTGTTGGCTATCTTGTACGACGAAAGCCCCAGTGGGTTTCAGGGAGCCTGTTGCCCACAGGGAGTATCCAACTGGCAGGGTTTGGACCGCACATTGCAATGGTCGACCCATAGGACTCTCAAGATTCACCCTCACCCCGTGTTTCATCAAGAAGCAGCAGATCCGGGGCAGGGAAAGAGCCGCTGCCATATGCAGAGGTGTAAAGTCGGGGTGGATAAAAAGCGAAACGGTTTTCTCGACGATTCCTTTGGGACCGGGTCCGGTTCCTCTGGCGAGATGAATTGCCCACGAAGTGAAGTAACAGGTTTTGGAGGGGTGGAAAAGGGAGACCGCCAGGTCGAAGACCGTCTCGTTTTCCCACTCTCCCCGCGCATATTCGGGCCAACGTGTAGAGGCATGCGAATACAACGGATGAAGTTGGTTTCTCGAATCTATTTCGTCTACTTCCGTGTGTAACTCGATCTTCGGTTGGTAGAAATTCTGGAGCTGGATAAATTTGAGGCACTGGACTGCCAACAAAGCATATGCCCGGGATTTTGAGACACGGATCCACTCGAATCCTAGGTGTTGTGAGGGGGCCTTCTCAAGAAACTCCAGCACTGAAAAATGAGAAAACTCCAGAGAGAGACCATCCGTGGACTTTCGAATGAGGCTACTACAATATCGGGTAATAGACTCTTCTCGAATAACGCTCACGGCGTCAAGCGATACTCCAGGCTCTGGAACTGACAGTATCTCCTGTAGTTGGTGGAGATTAAGCTTCAGTGAGGCGTGAGCAATGCAATTGAGAGCTAGTTCCGTTAGGTTTTGCTTGCTCTTAGGCACTCGTCTGAGGATCCGCTCATAGGTCTCGTCGAGGGTCGGGGGCAGCGACTTGAGGGCGTCTCGGCATTGTTGATCTGAATCGCACTCTCCAAGATGATCCAGCTGACAGGCTACCCATCGGAACCTTCATTATGTCGTTAATCCTGAATAATAGAAGATGAAAGCTAAAGGTCAACAAACTTGAACTTACATGCCCTTAGCGCCGTCAATCAGCCCCTGGAGGATCTCTCCCTTGAGATGTAGGTTGCTTATGCGCAACCTTCTAGACCGAATTCTCTCCTGAATTTCAGCCGTGACATACTCGGTAATATCTTCCTTGTGCGCTGCAATCTCGATAGGGGTAAAGCTGCCCTCTAGTCGGCTTCGAATTTCATCCTCGTCTCTACTGAGGAGGGCAATTGAAACATTGTCAGCGTCCTCCGAGATGTCAAACAGACACTCTACTACTTCGTCAGTCGATTTACCACATTCGTCGAGGCCATCAACTACGAGATAAGTGTGATCGAACAACTCTTTTATCCTTCTCAATAACTTTTGCGGAGCCTTTCTGGTGGGTTGTTTTGGAAGGCCGTTGATGGGATGTAACTCGTTGTAGTATCGTTCAAGCATTGCATAGGCGTCTTCTTTCTGAATAGAAAGTTGGTAAACTAAGGCGCCCAAGATGTTCTCAATCGCGTGAGTGTCTGCTTCCTTATAATCGCAAAAGAAGAAAGCAGACGGAATAGCTTCAGTGCTCCTGTTCAGAGCTGACTCGATGATTGAGCCCGCAAGTACAGTCTTGCCCGCTCCGGGGATGCCCTTGAGCCACAACTTAGAGCCGGGTTCAGATAACCAATGCTGAAAGTCTTGGAGCTTTTGAAGCCAGATTCCGGTTCCGGACTGTCGCAGGCGTATGCTCATGTCGTAGTTCTTCTGTGGGTTGTACTTCAAGAAGAAATTCAAGACCTTAAGTCGTTCGGAGTCTTGGTGGATTCGACTAGTGATCTTCCGCGTTTCCTTGATCTCGGCCAGAATCTCTGCGGCGTGATGGCCTTCCTGGGACAAAACTCGTAGCATGGCATCCAGGGGATCGGCGGACAGCGCTAGGTTGATGTTTTCTTTGTGTTTGGACAGATCGTCGAGCCATTCCTTCACACGGTCTTTGGTAAATGGCCACATGAGCTTCTGCTTCATCAAACTAGAAGTGGCCTCCAGCTTTTCCAGCTTCTTATTTATCTCTTTCAAAGTCTCCCTGCAGTCGTCGATGTTGTGCATTCGTAGGTTTGTGTCGAAAGCATCGTCTTTCAGGACCTGGGCTAGTCGTTCGAGGCTGTTCAGGGCTCCTCCAAGGAGATTGATCTCCTGAGCGAGGTGTCGAATCTCCTCTTCTGCATTCTTGACAGATCGCCCGAACTTCACCAAGCGGGCGAAGACAATGTCGGCAAGGCCTACAAGACCCGCGATACTCGCAGCGATTGATAGAGGATCCGCCATCGCTGTTGATGGACGACGCGGCCTGAGGACTGCCTAGACAGAACGTGCGAGATATGAAGAAGACAGGGCGCACTACTCACGCACAGATTTCGGGGTAGACCTTGAACCCCCAAACTCACCTCCAGCTCCCTTCTTCAATCAGGCTGGCGTCTACACAGCCAGTCAGGCAGGACTTAAGGCGTTCTGAGGTCTTGGCTGTCAGACCTACATATGCATAATTCCCCCGCTGAACGGTTACGGCCCTCCTATCTCACTCGCTTGCCCAATTTTCCACGACATAGCCAGGGACTCCAGTCTCTTGCAGGAGAGGATATTCTGACCGCAGCTTACAGCTGTTGTCGGCAAACTCACAGCTACAGTAACAAGGTCTAAGTAGTTAGCTAACAATCATCGACCGCAACGTAGGCGTTTTTGGCCTTTCAACGTTAAGTTCTGTTTAGTCTCGGCCAAAAACCTCATCTGCAGGCTTTCTTAAGAAATGACTCATCACGCATTCGTGACTTTGCTTGTGCAACACGTCATATCTGCCGGCTCGGTGAGGTTTTATCATCCGGTAGCTTGCTGATCTAGGCTGGTTATCCACACCCTTACGCGCGTGTGAGCTGGCGCTTTTGTCGCGTCGTCGATTGAACTTTTCTGCATGCGAATTGCGCCAGCCGCCACCTGGCTCCGGGCCGGCAGGTACACTGCAAAAGCAATTGTTCGACCGTGTTTAAGTGTTTAAGCCATCTCATTCCCGGGCATCCGTCGAGCTTCCCCACGATCCGTCCGGTCCAATGCAAGCCAGCTTGATGCACCGGTTCCCGTTGCTGGCCCAGGCCGATCCAATGACAAGCGTCGTGGAGACTGAGCTGAGCAAAACAAACAAGCCTTTGAGAGCATGACAGCATTTAAAATAAGCCTTCATAAGTACGCCATCGGAGAAATCGATCCTGATCCTTGGTCTTATTGGATCACAGCCATATTGAGGGTAGATGCATATGCGCGTGGCTGGTCTAGTCAGCTGCAACTCCGGGAAACGCCAGCGCTCGGCCTCGACGCATGTCTCTAGCGGCATCTTAGTGTCTAAAGAAGCAAAACATCAGATGCACATGCAGACGTTGGAAACTTGGGATAAAGTTGAGGGGTCTTCCTCTAAGGATCAGTCCGTTCTACCCCTCTCTCTGTCACTTAAACCCCACCAACTATTACCATCTACAACACTCGATGCTATCCTGACCTAACATCTTGCGACGACTGATACATTCTCGGCGGACCGTTCAGACGAAACAAGACCTCCAGTCAGTTGAGATGCTAGACGTGACAATCGTCGGCGGCGGCATCGCCGGCCTGACTGCCGCAATCTCGCTCCGCCGCGCAGGGCACTGCGTCACCATATACGAGAAGTCGGCATTGAACAACGAGATTGGCGCGGCAATCAATGTCCAAACCAATGCTTCACGACCTTTGGTTGCGCTCGGCATGGACCCTGTGCGCGCGAGATTCGTGCCAGCCAGGGGCAGCAAGAGGTTGAAAGGCGAGACTCTGGACTTGGTTCACTCACTTGAGCTTGGGGTCATTGCGAATGAGTATGGATCACCATGGTACTTTGCGCATCGTGTCGACTTGCATCAAGAGTTGAAGCGCATGGCTACAGCGGCTGACGGCGGTCCTCCGTTGACTATCAAATTGAGGAGTGAGGTTACGAGCTATGTAAGCGATGCGATATGGCCTGAATATGCGACTTCCATACTTACTTCCCAGGACCCCGAGAACGCGGCAATTGGTCTCAGCGACGGCACAACAATCACTTCAGACCTCGTAGTTGTGGCAGACGGCATCCACAGCGCCGGCGTCGAGGCTGTTCTAGGTTCCTCGAATCCCGCATACCCAGCTGGGCAAGACAACTTCTGTTACCGTTTTCTACTTCCCATGGAGGAAGTTCTCGGCGATCAAGAGACGGCCCAGCTATTCGATGACGCAAGTGGGAGCGTCAGGATGTTCCTAGGAGACGGGAAGCGTATAGTGACATATCCCTGTCGAGAGTTTGTGCCCTTCACGGCCAGACTGGACACCCTTGACTGACAATGCGGTAGCGGACATGTGCTTAACTGCATTGGCATCTTCCACAATGAAGTTGGGACTTCGACTAAAGAAGGTATGTATTGCTGGGGCCGAAGTGATATCTAACTGACGTTCGATAGACTGGCACAGCCCTGTTGATAAGTCGCATCTGCTCGAGACGTTTTCCAACTTTCACCCGAGCGTCATTGCTCTCCTGAAGTTTGTTGATGTCGTCATTGTATCTGGCGGCTTATCCGTCTGACATATAACAGTAAGGCTACCGAGGTCAAGCAATGGCCGTTGCTCTACAGAGCTCCCATTCCAACATGGCGAAAGGGAAGAATGATTCTCATCGGAGACGCTGCCCACCCAATGCTCCCACGTAAGACCTAATCTCGCCATGAAAAGGTTTAGCGATTCATCACTGACCATACGAAGACCAAGGACAGGGCGGCGCACAAGCAATAGAAGACGGCGTTGCTCTCGGCATCTGTCTCTCCAACATCTCTTCGTCAATATACGTGCCAGAAAGGCTGGAGATGTTTGAAAGCATCAGGAGGAACAGGGCTAGTGCTGTCACCATCTTCAGCAATGCAGCGCAGGATGAGGCCGAGAAGATCAGAGAGGCTGCTTCGGAGTTCGTTCAGCCGGTTGAGAGAATCCCCAGTGAGTAGCCCCGGATACAAGCTTTAAGAGTCGACTTCTGATGCACTAGCGCAGCTAAACCAGAGGAATTCTACGACTTCCACTTTGATTACGATATCATTGAGGATTCTTGCCAGCATATGAGAAGGACTTATCCTGGTTTCGAACTCCCAGAAGGATTTGGCTCCGGCGCCGCCAACAGAGCGTCACTATGAGGTGAACTCCGCAGGCCATCTGTGAGGACAAAATTCATATTGAATTCCTCCAAAATGCTAAGCAAGTCATCCAAGTACGTATCAGGCTGTAAATTACATGTCGTTGTCAAAGCCTGAAGAACCCGCGATTCGCAGAACCGTACATAGCCATCCGTGCTAATACTTGGGATGTGAAGGCGGAACCTCACCATCCCCCCACAAGTCCTGAGTCCAAGTCTGTGTCGTTGTAGTATGATGCCTCTGATCCCAGCTGTCCGACTTCGCGAACAGGCTGTAGTACAACCAGTCATACACTCTAGTCAACGGCACATTGATATCTCCTGCAAACCCTCCATCAGACGATACTATCTCCTCGGCATCGGGGTCCACGGCTTGGACATCCATCGAGTGAGTCCCAGCGAACTGCCGAATGTAGATGTCTGTGTATGACATGGGCTCCTCCAACAACCATTCGAATGGCACTGCAGACATGTCAGCCACCAGGAAACAGTCTGTTCTGATCCCGTTTGGGATCTGTCCATTGGCCCTTATCTGACGGAAAATGTGTCGCATGTCGGCCATTGTCTGGGTCGGTTGCTCAGGAACCGCGATGAACAACGAGTTGTGCGCATCCGACAGCTCGTCCCCGCCTAGGTTTGCCCACTGATACTTCAGCCCGTGAGTAGCGACCGTGTAGTAGGCTTCTTCGAAACGTGCCCAGGCGACGTCATCCTTCTCTTTCTGACTCTTTGTCTCGTCGTAGAAGTCCTCGACATGTCCTGTCCGGAAAACGATGAACCCCCAATGTTCCATGTTTGCATCGACCATCTCCTGAAGCCAAGTCGGTCGCTGCAAGTCCTTGGCAGCTTCAAGACGGGTTCTCATGTCCGCCTCGACGCCCCATTCGCGCTTTATCTGCCGGTCAAGCCTGAGCTAGTTGGCGCGGTTGGTAGCCATCATGACGCCGAGAAACTCGGTTAAACTCTCTTGCTGGTCCACTGTTTCTTTGACTTTGCCCCGGGCGTCTTCCTCCAGTTTCTCATGCTCAGGCGTCAATCTGTCGAATGCATTGCGGGGCGGCGTTTTCATCGTTTTCTCGATGAATTCGCATTCCTCCAGCGTGAGCTCATAAGGGGCGTCATGGGCTTTTTGGATGAGTTTCTGGATGCTTCGGCCGAAAAGCTTGACGGACTCTTCGTTGTCTTCGTCTTTGATTGGTGCGCGGACCATGACCTGGCGTTTCTCGTTGAAACTGAGGGCGGAAGGGTCCTCCATGGCTCGGATGTAGAGGGCATGCCTGTCTGGTGAAAGCTCCATGGAGCCGACGGCAGGATAAGCTGAAGAGTTGGGCAACATCATTGAGGCGTCTGTGGACATTCCGGAACCCATTGAAGATCTGGCCAAGGGTATGGACAATCCAACACTGAGTGTTCTGAGGGAGGTGCGGAACAGATTTGAGATGCGATACACTGCAGAGGATAATGCAAAGAGTCTGCTGGATGTTAGCGGACGGGGAGTGCTGATGCTTTTAACTTAGAGGCACGATGTCTTAACCGAGGTGGACCTCATGTAGGTTAGGCAGCCGTGGCCTTGGCTGTTGGTTCTGTTGGTGATTTTGCACCAACAACCCTGCAACTGAATACTCCTAGTACGAATGCAGTGAAGCAATCTCGCTTGGACCTTATTCATTGGGGCGCTTTCCGTTGTCAACGTTGTTCCAACCTGAGTGTAGATTCGGTACCGTAGGCGCCAGCATCCATTGTGGAAGTCAAGGGTGCGGGCATCTAACGAGACGATGGCGGTGTGTCGATTTCAGGCAACTAATGAGTACCATTAACGCTTGTGAGTCATAGATCAACTTTTGCCAACGCGCGGTTGGAAGCTTGTGCCGTATTGCACAATTCCGGAGTGCAACCCATCATCTTCGGCCTCATCGCCCGGTCCGGCCCCACTCGCTTGCCGGCGATCGCCGGAGTCATTCCCGAGAACGCGGTCCCCGCTTCGGCCGTGTCATTACATCAGCGTGTTCGTGGACTCCGTAATGTCTTTGATGTCGACTGCACCTTCCATGAGGTAGAAATTGCGGCAGCTGCCGTGGAGGCAACGCGCCTGCACATCGAATGTTCCCTCGGGCCTTCTTGTAGGACGATGTGACGAGCGGAAGTACCTACCTACCTTATCCCACGGCAGGATTCTTCTTCCTGAAACTGACCTCAAGAAAAAGCGCGTCCTTGCCATGATCTAGAAGGTATTTCCTTGGCAGACCTTCCGACTCCGAGTCTCCGACGCTCCAACGTCCAGCCTTTCGATTGTACACCGTCCACTTCTCTTGAACCATTGCTTCAACATCGGCCCAACCACAACCGCGTATCACATATTGTCTATCAAATTATTCTCTATCATCTCGGACCGTTTGCCGTATCGTGCAGCCGTAATCGCTTCTGCACACGCCATCGCACCTTGCCCGGAGCACTCGACCTCGCATCGTCGACCATTCCCCAACATGGCGAGCCCAGACAACTACCACCAGTCTCCACGGGGTGCCAACGGGACGGCATTCGGAACGCATCCCCTAATTGTTGGCGACACCGCCCTCGAGTTCTGGCTGTCGTTCCTGGGATTCTCCGTCATCTTCTTCATCATTCCAATCTTGCTCTGGTGCGCGTACGTTCGCCTCCGAAACAACACCCGCATCAAGAATGACGAACTATGTGGCAAGCACGACTCTTGTCACAGCACCCACCTCAGAGCGATGGACCTTTGGATGCTCTTCGCCTTTATCGTCCTCGGCCCCGTGGTGGTAGCCGCTGCGATTATTTCCGTCATTATTGTCATCCCACACCGGCTGTTCACGGGTCTCACGCGAAGAGGTAACATCAAGGCAAGATTCTACAGGAAAATAGGGAGAGGCAGTCTGCTAACTAGACCGCAGGGCAACGCACATCGTAGTCAATGTACAGCGCACGCTGCTCACAGGGTTTGTGAACATGGTTGCAACCGCGTTGGACATACCCAAGGAATCGATCTGAATGTGTTTGTGGCGCCGGGCGTTAAAAAGGTGCCAGACGACAAGTAAACAGAACGCAACACGGACGGGCGAGACAGTTACTGGACAGAATAGTCTTTCAAGTAGTCGTACAGCTACACCTCGAGCCTCACCCTTCAAGGGAATAGACTCTTTGCACAGCTCTTTCATGCGCAGCATGCAACAGTTCCTTCTCCCGTTTATGCCGCCTCCTCATTTCCCTCGCCTCAAAAGGCAAATGTTCCTCGTAAAGCGCTTCCCTCGCCTCTTTCTGGTCGATATAGAACCCAGCAAGGAGCAAGAAATAGCAGCCGATAGGTATCAACATCCTCCACAGCATCCACGAGGTCGTCGGTTCCGTGACGTACCACAACACCGTCGCAATCGGTATAAAACAGAGACTCAGACTTGCGACAAGCGCCATGGCCGTTCCCGGTTCTGACCCGATAATATTCCTCGACCCCATCGCAACGTGGAAGGCCTTTAGCTCTGCATGCCATTTGAAATCCCGGTCATGAGCCGCCTCCATCTCGGACAGTTTCGCCAGGTATGCTTCCACGGCGTACACCACCCTCGAATGCCTCTCCTCAAACGGTGTCTCCGCCTCTGCCGCCTCGGCAAACAGTGTTTCGAGCTCGTTCCTAGCTTGCTCAACTAGTGCAGCATGCCGTCGGTCATCCAAAGGATCTTTTGTTGGGCTTGGTGGTGGGAGCGTCATGTCACCAACAACAGTTGGCCCATCTCCAAAGAAGCTTCCGTCGATGAAATCCGGAAACCTCTCAACAAAGTCGTCTTCAGCTTCGTCGTCCGCGTAATCCTCCACGTCGCTTTCCGTATCCTCAGTAATTTCATCCAAAAGCCGGGACTCGAAGCGATATGAGCCCCCGTCGGCTCCCTCACTCGCAAACATCTCACAGATCCTCACGAGGGCCCCAACACACTTTGCACCTAATTTCCTCCTCCTCCTCCCCCTCTCCTTCTTCTCATAAACCCTCCCGATGGTATCAATACACCTCTCCACAACCCTGAATCTCTCAGTGTTCCCCTCCCCACCAACAATCGCCTTCTCAGCGCTCTCCTTCGCCATCACCCTCAACTCATCAATCGCCCCCTCCACCCTCTCCATCCTCTCCTCCAACCCACCCTCCGTCTCGCTCTCCGTCGCGCTCCCAGGCTCCTCCTCCAACCTCCCCAGCTCTTCGTCCAACCTCTCCGGCACCCTCGGAAACGACGACGAAAAGTTCATCTGCGGCGGCGGGTGAAACGGGCTCGGGGCCGTGTTCGGCCTCTTCATCCCAGGCGACACCACCGACAGCGGGCTCGGCGCCGCGTTCAGCACGCTCACGCTCGACCGCCGCTGGATCTCCCGCCACCCCTCCACCATCTTCTTCATAAAGTCCGCCTGCTCCGGCATCAGCTTGACCACGTCATCCGCCGCGCCCTGCAGGAAGTCGGGCGTCAGCACCGGACACGTCGAGCTGCGCCGGAACGGCGGCGGCACCACCACCGACCGCGCCGTCCCGGGCCGGCTGCTGCTGGTGGCGCACTCCGCCTCGTCGTCGCTGGCGTACGCATGATGCCCCGCCCCGCGCGCGTAGTCAATCCTGGCAAACTTGCGCATGCTCGTGCTAGCGGGAAAGGGCTTCAGCAGCGGCGGGAACTCCTCGGGCACCTCGTCGTCTTCGTCGAAGAAGCTGTCCTGCGACGACTTGCGCGACGACATGGGCGTCGCCAGGGTCCTCTGGTCGTCGTCATCCTCCTCTTCCTCCTCCTCGCTGTCGTCGTAGTCCCTCTCCTCATCGTCGTCCGTCGAGGACATGAAGTCGCCCAGCTCGTCGGAGAGGCTGCGCGGGGGGAACTGAGGGGCGGGGGATCCCTGGCGGGGGCTGCGTGGGTGATCCCTCATGATGATGTGCGTTGGCTGCTGCGTTATGTCGTGTAATCGTTAAAAGTCGTCGTGAAAGTAATTGGTTCGTTAAGAAGAGAGACAAAAGAAAAGATGCCAAAAAGTCCCGCTAAGTGTGAAAAGTAAGGATGCAGGTTGGGATGAGGGATGGAGAATGGGTTTAAAGTCGTCGTCCTTTTCGTCGCTACACCTCCTGAATCCCTGGGCCGGGACGGGATGAGGAGAGCAAGGCGCAAGAGCAGCGCGGGGTGAGTGGTGAGGTTGTGCAAGGGTCCTGGGACTCCTCTTCGCGAAGCGGTGAGAGAGGGTCAAGGGGGCGGCGGCTTAAGGTGAAAAGGCCGCAAACTCGGCTTTGCGTGTACACACCCCTTGCTGCTTCGCACTGACTTGACAGATAAATCCGAATGATGGAGAGAGACTGGAAGGCAAAGATCTGCGCTTGAACTCGGTGAGATCTTTTGCCAAAACCTCCCTCCAAAAAGACGGACTGAAGGAAATTCCAAAATAATTGAGACGAAACTGCGACCTTTGTGCGCGCAGCGTTGCGAAGTATATCGTAGTAATCCGTCGCGGGACCTGCAGGAAGGAAGCGCGTGTTTCCGATCGGCGGTCAAGTTAAACTTCGGTGAAGGGGACTTTGCAACCACACAATACCAGCAGCGGCATCAGCAGCAGCAGCAGTCACGAGCAGCAGCACGAATAAGCAGACTGTAGCAGTGACAAGAGGCGAAGAAAAAAGGCACGGACGGGGCGCTCGCTGGATACATACAGCACGCAGCACATCAAAAGGAGAGGACGAAGTACATATCCCCCGGCCAGGGTCTTATGTCTGGCGAATGAACCATGGGCCCTGGGCCTTTGGGGCAGAGGGGCAGGGCCGCATGCCAGCCCAAGGGAGGGGAAGCGAGAGACAAGAGGGAGAAAACGGGTTAGTTCCTGCGCACGACGATGGCGCGAACTGCCACGAGGGGAAGCGCCGATGGATGGATTGGTCTGGTCTGCTGCTATCTGGCTGTTCGTGTGTGTGGATTCTTCAAAGTTCGAGTTGCAGTGCAGCAGCAGCGGCGGCGGCGAACATCGTTGGTCTGGCTTGGTGTTGGGTCTTCAGCTGGGCCTGGGCTGGATCTCTCTCCCTAGGGCTCCCTTTTTTTGCGTCTCGCGTGAGCGTGACCCTGGTCGTGAGTGAGCCTTTTCCCTCTCGGGCGTCCCGCTATGGATCGTTCTGAATAAAGTCCATTTTCACTTTGCAGATGCAGAGAAGAGGGGTTCGAGGCAAGCCGTGCCCTTCACATCGCTTCGTCATGGAAATGGAAGAGAACGAGTACTCGTCTGATGTTGTTTGCTGTTGTCTATTCTGAAGCCCATGTTGATTCCGTCTTCCGTGTCGTACATATCTCTCAAACGCCAAAGCCATTGCCCCAGTGGTATCATTTTGGAATGCAATTTTTCTCTTTCCGTATCCATAAAATGTGCAGATTGCCACGTCAGTTGTTCCCTGCAATTGCAGTCCAACGCCGCAGCCGCCGTGCTATCCCCACACACCGCTTCCAGTGTCGCTCCAAATGGGGGCGGGCCCCATCGCTTCAGCGGCTTTTTTCTGCTCCCAGCCACCGGATGAACCATCCGCGCCCGCGCCCGCGCCCGCGCCCTCGCCTGTCCGCCGCCGCGACGGTGACGGGCAGATGTCAGACACACAGTTGACAGAACGCCGCCGGCCCCAAAGACACGAACCGCCGTCAGCCCTTAGCTGTAACTGTACTGAATCCCGAGTCCGACCTTGGGATCCTCCACAGAGCCGCCGCTCATGCGCATCCGCTTCAGCGTCTCTTGCGCGTTAGGCGCACCCCCACTGAACTTGCGCTTGTCTGCTGTCGTGTGACCCTTGGTGATGCCGGGAAACAGCTTCGCCTGAAGTCTTGCGCTCTTCTCTGCCGGCGCCGGGGTGCCATCGCGCGAGCCTACTGAAGACGCCACCTCGAAGCTCTCCCGAGGATCGCGACGGAGCATCTCAGAGGCGGCTTGGCTAGCTTGGCTCTCTGAGACATCCTCATCGTCCTCGCCCGTCGGGAGAGGCTTGCGGAAGCTGCGTGACGCATTTCGTGATGCCTGTGACAAGTTTGCGACTGACTCTAGCGCCTGGCGAGCGAGCTCCTCGTTGTCATCTGCTGAGATGGTGCTCTCGCGGCTCTTGCGGGTAGGCTCTCGCACAGCGGGCGGCGGCGTGCCAGGAATGATTTGAGCCCTACTGTAGCTATGCCGGGGCTCGCTCTGGGGCACGAGGTTGACCGATGGCAGCAGACCAGACTGTTCGTGCCGCTGAGGGCGGGAAAGCGGCGTCGTAGGTAGAGATGATAGTGACTGGGCGTTTCGGGTGTGCTTGGGAGGCATGCGGGGCGCGGGTCTGACCGTTGTAGTAGGTGTCGACGGCGCGCTGTTGTTGTCCTGGCTGAGTGCCTGCAGCAGAGCCGCAATAGGCTCGGGGCCATGGTCCCGATCGACCCGTGCATCGCGGTGCGCAGATCGCGGGGTCTGCTTGGGGGTAGCGCGGTGAGCCTGCTGCGGAGTTGAGACGGACGTCTGGTGCTGCGGCTGCTGTCTGGGCGTCATGGCACCGTGGAAGATGCCACCTGGGCTGCACAGCATGTGAAAATGCTCCCGGTTTTCCCGAATGCGGTTCAGCATCATGTCTCGCTCCTCCGTCAAGCTCACAATCTCCTCCTCCTTCTGGGAGATGACCTTCTTCGCCATCTTGACTCGCCGGGAAAGGGCCTCGTTCTCGTCGATGGACTCCTCGTACCACATCTTCATCTGCAGGTACTTCATCTGTGCCGACTCCGAAGCAGCGCTGAGCTCGCGTACGGCCTGTCGCGAGTACTCGGCCGTCCTAAGGGCCTCGATCTCTCGGCGGGTCATCTCGTGCTCGACGGCAGCCCGCTTCGCATCTTCGTCAGCCTGGAGGCTAAGTAGGTTATATTGTAGCTTGTGATGGGCCGCCTCCATCTTCAACTTGGCATGTTCGGCGATGCAGGTCTGCATCATGGCTCGTAGTTCATCGGCGGTAGCATCGAGGACCTGCTTCGGGGCCGGGGGAACATATTCTGATCCAAGACCGCCGTCTCGGCGGACGGTCGTGTTGAAGCCGGTAGCAGGCGGGGAGAAGAGGGCAGAGCGCTGGGAACCGCCGTAGGTAGCTTGCAGAACTCCGTTGCCGGCATGTGCGACGACCTGGGAGGAGGGAGGCGGTGTCAAAGAAGACGGGATGACGGCGGCGGAGCTCATTCGGTCGTCGTTGACTTCGGTCTTGAAGGATTGATTTGGGTCCATGGGAGAGGCGGGGACTTCAGTCGACGGGAGGGTAACTTGGGACGAATTCACAGCGAGGACATCGTTGTCTTGAGGCGCCGTGGGCTCGTCGGCAACGGACCTGGTGTCGGTCGGGGTGCCGTTGGGCAGCTGGGCACCAGCGTCGGACGCAGCCATCTTGGATAGTGACGCAGCAACCGACGAATGAGCGGTAGACCAGCGTCGAAGGGGTAGGAATGTATCGAATTGTATGGTTGAGATTGATTGAACAGCTGCGACTCTCCTTTCCGAGTGTCGATTCGGAGGTCGACGCGGGCGGGGGCGGAGAAATGTCGCGTTGAGCGCAACACCACGTCAGCGATGGAACCAGGGCGGAGAGAAAATAATAGAGGCGACCGGCGGTAAATGCTGATGCAGGCTGGATGGAGATGAGGAGAGCCGGGTGCAGCGATCGATATAAAGGATGAGGGTGGCCGGGGAAAGGGGGAAACGAGGTCAAAGATGTTCTATCGCATGCTTGAGCCTTTGTCCGCACGGGTGGTGGTGGTGCTGTGCGTTGTGTATGGTGCGTGTGGTGTGTGGTGTGTGGTGTGTGGAGTGTGTGGTGGTGGGAAAGGTGGATGGCCGACGGGGACGGTGATGGTTGTCGGGCGGTTGCTGTGGGAGCAAATGAAATGGGCGATCAGCACAAGCAGCACCAGCAGTGACTGTGAATTGACGGGGAACCAGCAGCGGCGGCTGGGCTGGGGACGGGGGGAAATCCACGGAAAAAAGAGGCTGGCGGTGGACGTGAGTGGGTGCTCCAAGCCACCGCTAAGCCTAAAGCGGAGCTTCGGCGAGCCTCGGTGAGGAGCATCGGCCAAGTCTGGGTACCGGGATCGTGTCATTGGCTCCCTCACCGACAGGCGAGTTGTGCTTCTTTGTCTGTGTATTTTGTGCTAATTGTGCTAGGCATCTCACCGAAGCCCCCCAGAGGCTGGGAACAGGAAGCTGATTGCAGTCCGTCGCGACCTCCAACCTCCAGATGCCACAATATTCATGATAGTCATGATACATACACTCGCTAGTCTCGACTAAGCCTTGAGGTATTCGAGAATAATCTCCTTGAACTGGTCGTAACCATCCACAAAGGGAACGTGGCCCGCGTTCTTAATCACCTTGAGCTCAATCTTGTTGTCCTTGCCCGCCGCCCTAAATCCCTCCTCCACCTTCTGCCGCATCTCCTTCATGGCCTCGGGCAGGTTGGCGTCCTTGTCTCCAACAACCAGCAGCGCCTCGTCGACACCGGCTCCCACCTTGCCAAACAGCGGCCGGATGTCGAAGCTGTCGCTCCGCAGCGCGTGACAGCACGTCGCGAACCCGTCCACGCTGGTCTGGTTCATGATGGCGCGCACCCGGTCCGCCTCGTCGGGGTTCGCCTTGACCCATTCCTGGCCGAACCACCGGTCTATCGTGCCCTCAACCTGTTCCTGCATGTTGCCGGCCTCCCGCGCCTGCTGAGCCCGCGGCGCGAACAGATCATCCACACCGGCGTTCTTGGGAGATGCGGCGATGGTGTCGCAGATGGCCACCTTGTGCACGATGCCGGGGTACTTGTTCACAAAGTAGAAGCTGGTCGCGGCGCCCATTGAGACTCCAATCCAGGCGAATACCTTCTCAATCTTGAGAGACTCCAAAAGGTGGTACACATCATCGGCAATTGACTCAAATGTCGTGTCGAGGTTCTTGGGAGCTGACGACTGGCCGTGGCCCGGCTGGTCAAAGCGAAGCGTGCGGAAGCCGTTCTCTGCGAGGAACTTGGCGACGTGGTCCCAGACCCGGAATGGCGCAGACAGCGAGTTCGCCAGCAGCACGAGGGGCTCGTCACCTTGACTGGAAAGGTGGTACGAGAGAATTCGCCCGTCGGGAAGGTTGACTTGTTGCGTGGTGACCATCGTGATGTGTTCTTCGTTTATCGGATGCCGGCTTCCGGGTGGCCAAGTTGGATTGCTTCGACTCGTTTTGGGGACTCTTAAGTACCAATGAGCGGACAAAGGGTCGAAACGATGAAAGACGAAAAGTTTCACGAGGGGTCAGCCGTTTGTAGTTGATGAATGGGAAGAAGCTGCAGCTTCAATGGCCTTTAAGACCTTCACGTCATTTGTCATGTGACGTCGCGGGGTCAAGCTCCGGTAATTGGCGATGGCAGGAGCTTAGGAACTTCCGAACGTGGTGGGGGAGGACGGGAGCTCCTGTCCCTGCGGCAGTCACACAGCTTCCTGAATGGAACCCCTTGGTGAAAGAGAACGCTTGCCAGTGAAACAAATCAAACAGTACTTCGGGACGGTAATGCAATTACTGCATCGTCTTCGGATATAATTCCCAAGTCTTGTCTTGGGCAACAGACTGCTGCGCAAACATGACATGAGAGGGAGCTTCCAGGACGGGAAGGTGGGGTACAGACGCACGGCCTCCATATACACATCTGGGGCCTCCGCTTTCATCAAGTTCCATTGGTCAAGGTGCCAGAGTGGTTAATGGGCTGCCCTGCTATCAGTTCTCTGATGTCAGCTAAGGCAGTGGCTTCGGTCGCGCAGGTTCGAATCCTGTCCTTGACGTTATCTTTTGCATTTTTCCCCGCTCTACTCATACGTCGTTGTTTTCTCAGACACTTTTTTATTTTTATTTTTGCTTGCTATTTCTGCTGCTTATTGTTTCATCAATAAAGTTTTGAGACTTTTCTTATGGAATTCAATTTGTAGTCGGATCAAGGAGGATTACTGATGAGCATAGCATTCAGGTGTATTCGTTGAACTAAGAAGACTCATGAGAACCTCAAATAACCGCATGTTACCCGCTATAAGCTATCATGCTTCACGCAGAAACTCATTCCAATCATAGCTGCAGTCATATTAGCAGGCCCTCCGCCCAGTTCAAGAAGTCCGCACTTACCAGCTTCAGACCAGATGTCCACGCAAGTCTTGTCCCATTCAACAACGCTCGACTCTTCTTCGGCCGTCCTTGCAACCTTTGAAAAGCCATCCTCACATGTCTCAACTCAACCGGCTTTCTCGCCCCTTCAAGTTCCGAAAACAAGCCCCTTTGCCGCTTCTGCACTCTTTCGGCACCGACTTGGCCATCGAGATACGCTAGCTCCTGGGCCTGCACCTTCAACGCCTCTGCCGTAAGGCTTTGTACCATTTCCGAAGTCAAAAATCCCAGGATATCCATGACATCGTCATTGGGCTTGTTCTCCGCGATGACACCTAGCCCGCACCACTCCCTGAAGCGCTTTGCCTTACGGTATGTGAGCGACGCGTGGCGGTACTCAGACCAAGTGGCGTACTCGGCCACAGTCATGTCCCTTGTCCGCTCGTCGTTCTTGCGCAGCTTCTCCAGCGCGGCCTCGCTGCTGGTGATGTCGGTGATGTCCTCCGGCGCCTCTGCGACCTGCTCGGAGAAGAACGAAGACACATTCCACGGGAGCGAAACGGCGGGGAACTTGCCTTTGGCTGCGGGGGTCTCATCAGTAGGCGCGGCTTCTTCCATATCTGCTTCATCGACGAAGCCCTCCTTTTCGTCCGAGTCTTTGACGGTCTTGCGGATGGCTTTCCAGGTGAGAAAGGTGCGAAGGCGTTCTACGCGGGCGGTGTCGTGGCGAAACTGGAAGATGAGGTCGTTGTTGGAGAAGACGCGGGAGCCGCGGCGACTGGCGAGGTCGTGTGCGGTCTTCAGCTGTGAAGCTGTTAGGTGCGGATAGGGGACGGGTTGATGAGCTGTACCATGTGGACGACTTGTTCGAGGATGATATCTTCAATGAGCTTGATGATTTGGATTGACACATCTTGGGTTTCTCCGGCGATGTACATCATCTAGAGATGAGCCAGATAAGTTGAGGCAGAAAAAATGACGGGCAAAATGGTGGGTCTGTAAGAGAAAGGGACGAAGTAGTGTATGAGAAGTAATCAGAAAACAAGTATGAAAGGATGGATGTAGCGTGACTGAGAGGTATCAATGGGCTTACCTGTTGAATTTCCTGCTTAAACTTGGCCTCCATCATGGAAGCCTAGACAACAACGAAGTCCGGGAGGTTCAAGACAAGCAGCAAGAACATGTAGCAATATGAGAGGGCTGGGTAGATCTTCGCAAGGAATGGATGTAATATTGACTGCATTACAATCGACCTCAAACAATAATCATCTGCAGTATTTCAGGATCATCACGACTGCTCGTGGTGTTGTAAAATGCATGTTGGGCATTTTATACTGGTGCTTTACTGCGTATAAGTGCGAAGGGGAATATTTGCACTGTAGGAGCTGAGGGTGCTTGGAGCTGTAGAGGAATGGGGGAATTGGAGAGAAAATTCGGTGACCCAAGGGCGCGGGGACAGGCCTACTTCGATAAAATACGGCGGCAGAAGCTCGGCCCACTGAGAGTGTAACCCCTACCCAGATGCTCTGATCAATGATTGGCATTCTTCAACCTCTTCCCCCCACTCACCTCACTGACACAGTGCACACACCTCATCCAGCATGCCTCGTCTTACGTGATGTACCTCTCTCACCCTTTCCCTCTCTGTCCCTAGGTGTATGTATTCTTGGACGTCAGTACGTCTCTATACTAGATCCCAGACTGTTCACGAGTTACGCAACCAAATATTAAGAAATGTATAGTGAGCACGATGTCAAGAGAAGCAACTTAAGGTGAATGAAGGCACCTCGCGAATAGAGACAAGCATCAAGCGCAATTACCATGACGTGCTACTCCCCCTTCGACGTCACCATCGTGCGGGCATTTGAGAATGATAGTGTGTTGCTTTTATAGGACCTTCATGGTTTTCTTCTCTTCGTGAGAGTCTTTTCTTCACACCATCCTCGACGAGACCCGAAATTCCAATATGCGGCTTGGCGGGCTTTTGAGGTCAAAATGAGCCGTGTTGGGATCATGCAAGTATGGCGCCGCGAACACGTTAGTGCCGATTGCTGTAAATCTAGGGTGCCAAGATCTTGAACCCAAACAGGATTGGGTGAATCTTGTAGCAACCGGGTCGCCCGAGAGCGAGCATGGCAACACCTGCTGTCCGACGGGCGTACTAAATCTGCCCGACTTATTGGATACTCGGTCCATCATCTGCGCATCTAGATCCCACATTGCACTTTGAGACCTGCCGGAGCTTCTCAAGCGAGGTAGTCCGCATGACAAATTTTCACACATGCGTCCATTTCTTTCAGAGGCGACTTTGTCATTGGCTTCGGAGCCTCGTCAGCACGCCTCGTTGGGTAGCTACCGTTGTTATTGGCTCCTCTGTGCGGTCCTTTGCGTACCCCTGTCCCCCTTCCTCATACATACTTATGATTCCCGCTCGTTCCGTTCTAATCTTTTAACTGGCTACATGCGAAGTCTTTTGCATCGAAGCCGATCTGGAAGCAATGCAGTCTTTTCTCCCCTACGTACAAACGCAAATTGCGAACCCGCAGCTTGTAGGCAACGGAAGCGGGGTGAATCGCCTGAATTTTGGTGATGGATGCCTCATTTTGGAGCAGGAGTTTGCTGAGTTGAGATCACAGTCGTACGAAATGTCCCAAGGACGGGTGCCTTTTGATTCAGTTAAAGAGCAAACATGGGTCTCAAAGTGCTTCCGGTTCTGGTCAATTGTCTCTGCGATCGTTGTTGATTCTGCTCAATCTTTCGGCCAAAATTTGGAGTCGTAGTCGCAATCTATCGCAATCTATTCAAGTTCCCCAACAGCTCTAAGATAACTTCTCATTGGTGAAACCAACCTAGATCCATGGACCCCAATATGCCATCTCCGGTTGGGGGCGGTCGAAACTCATCGCCTTTCTCATTGGCGAGACTCGCAACACAGGCGGGCGGTGCATCCAGCTCTGCAAATCCTTCGCCGGTACAGGTCAATGTGCATGGTGGAAGTTCAGCTGCTGAGTCCCCAGTCTCCATTGGGGCGCTGGCGCACCAATCAACTCGCACGCACCTGGACACAGAATGGGAGTCGATGAAGAAGGAGATCAAGTACCTCTACCTAGATGAAGACATGCCGCTCCAGGATGTTGTCAGTGTGCTGTCAAAGGAGAATGGCTTCCACACTAAGTATGTTTTTGTTTCAATTGTATGTATCTTCGGCCCCCAACGTGGGATGCATTCATGCCGTCCAGCCGCGAACCCACATGGCTGACATCGTGGCTTAGCGTCAGGATGTGCAAGACCCGTCTTAAACGCTGGGGTTTCACAAAGAACAATAGCAAGAATAGGAAGAGCAGTTTTCGCAACGAGACGAGGCCTGTTAAATCGAGGGGAATCTTCAAAAGGTTTGCCGATCGCCTACAGAATCAAAACGGTGCGCGTTTCCCCGTCGCGCGCTCTACGAACAACGTGGAAGATGCCAGATCAACTTCCATTTTCGACCCAACCTTCAGCCTCAACCATGTTTCTCCGTTCGGAGACAACACAGCTCATTCTGCAGTGGCCACTATATCGGAATTGGATACCACCAGTCATGGCTCAAGCGGGTATTGCGAGGTGGAAAAGATGCTCGTGGATGAGTTGCCATGGAAGGGCATCTTGGACGTCTCTGACCCAAGTGAGTGAAGATCGTATGCCATGATTCCATGTTCCAAGGCCTGTACCTAACTAGCCATCAAGTCCCCGTTCCTTCCTACGAATTGACCTGCCCTTACTGCTTTGGAGAAAAGAGATTCCGCTGCATCCAGGACCATGATAAGTGAGTTGAGACCCCTCCATGCTTTTGGTTGATGTCCTTACTAATTAGTCACAGCGGTCCCACATCAGAATGGGACTCACTCGGGTTTGGCTCTGATATCAACCTGTCAAGTCCGAAGCCATGCACATCGAATTGCATGTGTAGAACGTTGGACCCCGCCTACTCTTTCTCGTTCCTTGTAAGGATGAGTCGATATGGAATGAGCGTCAAGTTCTTCAGCGATGCATTGTGGGCCGAGGTCGTGAATGCCTTGCCACGATGCCACAAGCCCCGAGGGGATGACCGAATGGTTGAAGGCCAAGTTCTTTTCCAATGCAGAGAGCATCTCACCATGAGGTCGCAAACCATCTACTCAGAACAGCTTTCTGGCCTGGCTCAGTCAGGAAATCAATCTCTGTGGTTGGAACTGGAGCTTCTCCTTCATGGGCTTTTCGACCACCCAGCCTTCCGCCAACACCAGACGCATGCGCGCCAAAACGACCAAAGAGAGGAAGAATGTAGCTCACCGGATACACCGTCGGATGTATCAACACCACGGTCCGCTGTCTCTCTGGGATCAAGTCTGCTAAAAAGCTTCAATCCATGGAGAAAGTTGCGAGCGCAGTGGAAGAACCGCCGGGGACAGAACAGGCTGGAAGACAAGATCAATAAGCTCGATGAAGTGTTTCGGAACGAATGGCTTCAGTACGAGGTCTCTCCAACCTCCTCTAACGAAAGCGAAACGATTTGGATGAACGGTAATCTCCAGGTTGAGATTGCCGAAATGGCTGACACTTCAATCGTGCATCACCAGTTGAGCAGCCACGTTACGACCAGTCCAATGCAAGAGTTGGATGGCAGCCTAACCCAAAGGTACGAGTTGTACTCCGAAGCTTCTTCATCGGTTTTGTCAAACACAGATGGATCACCAGTATATGAACAACACCAGATGGATCTGGACACGGAGTACAACACCTCTTATGATGGGTCGGGGACAGAAGTGTCTCCCTTGGAAAGCTTCTTCGACGGCGAAATTTGCGAACTCAACTCTCGTGAACTGAGGACCCGCGAAGAATTCGAATTATCGAAGGCTAAAAACACAGAGCACAGGCCATTCACTGTCAGAGATACCAATGTCAGCCCTACAATGGCAAAGAAACTGTGTTGTGTTATACCCAGTCTCACCGACCGAGCGATGAACGCTGCCAGGACCGAGGACTCCGATTTTGTGCAAGCACTGCTTGAATTTCTCAAGGATCACGATGGTATGTCTTGCAAAGATAGCACGGCTATTATTACTGCGAAGTTACTGACATGGCATGTAAAAGTTTGGGATGGCAGCAGCCAAGGCTCTCTGATGTCTGTTGCGGCCCAGGCTGGCAATCTCCAAGTTGTGCGCGCCCTGCTCGAACGTGGTGACGATATCAATCAGACTGATCGCCGAGGGGTCCCGCCAATATATGCAGCAGCAGCTCGAGGACATGTCGAAGTCGTAAGCCTTCTTCTGCAACATGGCGCAACTGTCAACAATGATAGCGGGCAACATCCACATTCACTTTTGGGGGTGTCTGCAGCAAATGGTGCCCACGAGGTGGTTCGACTCCTTCTAAATCAATACCACAGCCCGACAAGGAACAAACGTATGGACCTCGGCAACTCTTCACTGGTCTGTCGTCAGAAGGACATGGATGAGGCATTGGTACTCGCAGCAAAATCTGGAAGTTCAGCCACGATGGAAGTTCTACTAGATTATGGGGCAGATGTCGACCTTCTGCTACAAACACCAGCATCTGAACTCACCTCGGCTTTAATCGAAAGCGCGGCACTGGGCAACTACAAAGTGGTCAACATTCTACTACTGACCAGGGTTGACGTGAGAAGTCTGGATCACCGAGGAACGCCACTGAGCGCCGCTATTAGTAATGGACATTATGCCGTGGCCCGATTATTACTAAAACACTCAGGCGGACAAGTCCTAGTAGCTCTTCAGCATCTCAGATCTTGCGGCAAACGACACCAAATCGGGCGACTGTTCAAAATCGTGTCCCAGACACAAAAGCAACCTCACCTCGGCAACACTTTGCCTGAAACAGGCTTGGTAACTACCAGTATGGAATGCCTACGAAAACATTTCCTTCTTCAGCATTCGACCATGCTCAGCGCTTCCTCAGCATCATGCACCAAGTTCCTACAACTATCATGGCTATATCCTTGTCAGAAAGACACCTGGGCTACTGCAATCAACTTTATGCAAAACCTATCCAAAGGGAAACATCCAGCTGGAGTCCATGACACAATTCCATTCCTCTGCCTTTCACGGGCAATGGTTGACACGCTTCATGAGTTACATCTTGCCGACTACAAGCATGACTTTGACGCCGATGTACCCAGGTGGCAGATCCTTTTCATGGGCGGTGATAAGACTGATGATTTGGAGGCTTACCGAGATGCTGTGTCATCGATGTGGGGAGTTACCTTCGACTCTCACCACGCGCGGGACTCCAGAGACTCAATTTTAAAGCGATTTCGGGATTTCGCCGCAACGTTAGCTGACAAGGCGGACCGCATTTACAGCAAATCACCCATCGGCATCCCAGATCTGACAATGTCCGAACCAATTGGCCATGCCCTGCATGGCTCTACCCACGAAAACAGAAGACAACCCCTAGATACCGGAGAACTGTCAGAGAGGCAACGAGAGAAGCTTCCACATAAACAAACAACCCCTACCAGCCAGCCCGAAGAAACACTAGGCCGGACAGCGACGGGCGAAATCGATAGCGACCCAACGCTAGTAGACTCTTTGGCCACTTTTCTCATTGCGAGCGCAGCTTTTGCCATCGTTATCGTATATACGCAAGGTAAGAACTTTGAGCCGCCCGCGATTTCCATTCCTCCGCTAACAAGCCAAAGTTATCTCAAAACTGTCGAAACTCTCGCTTTCATTACAAGTAGATTTTCCTAGTATCAGAACACTAACTCAGAGATACGATCTCTTTGAGAGCGAAGTGGTCCACGGTATTGATCTAGTTGGGATTGAAGGTATTTGCGGGAATCAATATGGCTGGGTTTGAACAATTCATCGTCTCCTGGCCTGCGATCAACGCGAATGTATTCAGGCGCCAGGCTTTTCTTACCCGCTGGGATCGGGATTTCAGTCATCTAATGTAATATCACGAATGAAACGTCTCAATTAGTACGATTAATGATAAGCTAATATGCCACGCTCTCGTAAACACTGTTTGCACGACATACCGACCGGTTCAAACCGTCCCGCCTTGGAGGTGCTGAATTAAGGTGCTGACGGCAAAGTGGGGCCGAATCCGGGACGCCGACACCGGGTAGCGGAGGCTGACGCCGAGAATCTTCGGAATCAAAATAGTGCCTACGGAATGGTCGAAATAGTAATCCAAGAGCTGTGTCCGGACATTCGGCCCTCCCACGTCCGACTGCTTCGTTCTCGCGACGTTCCAGAAGCTGAATCCCTGAAAGCTCAGACGTCGGACGAGACCAGCCTCCCCCCAATCAAAGCACCCAAAACACGAGACTAACTGATCTTCCGCCACTTCCCGTCTCGCGAATGCGCGCAAAGGCAGGGTGCCGGACCTCTTCTGCCCTCGGCAACGAACGGAGCAAGTTCGCAGAGAAGAAAGTTACTTGGCCCCAGGCCAATCATGCCTCGGCGCTGCACCCCCGCGCTTTACTCCAACATTGGCTGCTTCCCGCTAGTCGAGGCCGGGGGTTGGTGTGGGCCAAGGTGGGTGAGTCGGTGGACACAAACCGTCGTTGTGTTACATTCTCGCTTCGCCTTCGCGAGGAGACCATTTGCCGGTCGTCTTTTCCGGTGTTGGAGCTTGGGAGCTTGGGGACATGGAGCACGGCAAATAATCGCTAACACTGGGGATCCCAAACACGGCGAACCCGGTGTTTTCCTCTGACTGCCCAATGATACTCGCGACTCTTGCGAGCTCCACGGCAAGCTGGCGGGGTTTTTGATCTCTCCGTCCCCCACGTTTCACAGGGATCCAGCTCCAAGAGTCGGCCCTGGGCAGCAGTCGAGGACACTTTTTACCGTTCGGCTCGACGTCACGAATGCCTACCTCGTTCCGAGAGATCCCCTCAATCTTCTAGCCCTCAACTTTGTAAAGCCCCAAACACCATACAGCGCGCGTTTGGCGTTCACCGGTGTGCGATTCCGAGTTTCCAAATAGACAGACGATCTTGATAGATAGAGCTTTCGGACTCCATCTGAAGATATGGCGCTCGGTGAGATTCCCCGCCATCACCAGCCTCCAACTTGGTGGTGAAAACCTTCCGTCGCGTTCAGTCAATCACGACCTCGGGTTTTACCACGAACATTGAATCAATATGTTAACACCGGAACAGCAGCGGCAGCCGCGGTAGCTGGAGGCGTGGCCTCTTCTTTGTATCTTGACGCGAAATACCATCTCTCGAAGGATATTAATTCACTCCGAGGCCGCCGAACAGTCGTCAGCGCAATTGAAAACGCTGGTAAGTTACAAGTCTATCTCACAGACGAGCAGTAGCCTTACGGATATATCAGTCAAGACCGACCGCGTTTCTCCCTACTACATCTTCGAACAAGCAGTCCAAAAGCACCCCTACGATGAGGCCATCTGGACGAGAAATGGAAGCGTCTCGTGGAAGACCACCTACGATCGTGTCAACCAATATGCTCAACTATTCCTCTCTTATGGCGTCAAGCCCGGACAATTCGTCGCTTTCTTCATGCAGAACTCCCCCGACTTCGCTTTCGCCTGGGTCGGACTACTCGCTATCGGTGCCGCACCGGCCATGATCAACTACAACCTCACCGGCAAGGCTCTTCTCGGCTGTATTGAGATCAGCACGGCGAAACTTGTCCTTGTGGACGGATCAGCGGAGGTCGCGGCGAAGTACCAGGACGTAAACACCGAGCTCGACATGAAGGGGATCAAGCTTATCAACTTGGCCGAAGAGAAGCCGAGGGTCTATCAGATGGATCCGGTACGGCCGCATGACAACCTCAGGAAGGGAATGATGCCAGGTGACGCGATGGCTCTTTTCTATACCAGGTAAATACTGCGAGGATCCTCAGTGATATTGACTGACAGATGTAGCGGAACTACCGGTCTGCCTAAGGCTGTGCTGTTCCCTGCGGCCGCCGCGGCAAGCTTGTCACTACAGGCAAGTACTGACGAGACCGGCTTCGTTTGCTGTCCAGAAGCTAATTAGATCAGAATGATTTGGGATTCCATCCGACTGCTGGTAATAGTGAACGATGCTATATCTGCATGGTATGTTTCTGTTCACGCTTCTTGTTTCGGAATACTTCTGACCATCGCCTACAGCCATACTATCATGGGACCGGCGGCATCACGATGATGTCACAGATACTTGTGAGTGTCTTTCCCATCCTTCGAAGACCTCTTTCTCACCACGATTTAGTCGGGATCCACAGTTTGCATGGCTCCAAAGTTCAGTGTCTCGACATTCTGGGACGACATTCGGGACTCTAACGCGACCTGGTTCGTCTACGTCGGCGAGACGCTGCGATACCTCCTCGCCGCGCCGCCCTCGCCGCGGGATAAAGAACACAATATTCATGCCGTCTTCGGGAACGGTTGCCGTCCAGATGTCTGGAGGCGATTCCAAGAACGATTCGGTGTTGACACCGTTTGCGAGTTCTACAACAGTACTGAGGGTGCCTTGGGGCTGCGCAACCTTTCACGAGGAGATTTCTTTGCCAACGCTGTTGGCCATCACGGCTTGCTACTTCGACTCAAATACAGAAACATGTATGTTCCTGTCGCCATTGATACGGAGACTGGCGAAGTCCAAAGAGATCCTAAGACAGGGCTGGCGATCCGGATGTCTTATGAGACTGGCGGAGAAATATTGGTAGAACACCCAGGTGAGAGGGCGTTTCCAGGTTATTTCAACAATCCCGATGCAACGGACAAGAAGTATGTGAGGGATGTCTTGAAGAAGGGAGACATCTTCTACCGCACTGGTGATTCTCTGAGACGGGATGCTGATGGCAGATGGTTCTTTTTGGATCGGTGAGTTCCTTTCCTGATGCAGCCGATGGACATAACCTGACATGACTTGAAAAGACTCGGGGACACCTACCGGTGGAAGGGTGAGAACGTGTCTACAGCTGAAGTGTCGGAAGTGCTCGGAGAATACCCTGGTGTGAATGAAGCAGTTGTTTACGGCGTTTCCCTCCCTGGCCACGATGGAAAAGCTGGCGCGGCAGCTCTCGATATCGCTCCAGACAAGAAGGCGTCCTTCGACTTCGCTGACTTCCTGAGGTACGTATCTCATCCCAAGACCCTTGCATCTTTGACTCTAAGACTTGTAGGTACTCGCGATCCCGGTTGCCACGATATGCCGTGCCAATTTTCGTTAGGCTATTGAATGCAAGCCAAGCCAGCCACAACAACAAGCAGAACAAGGTGCCATTGAAGAACCAAGGCGTTGACCCGAGCAAAATCGAGGGTGGAGATCAGCTTTTATGGATTGAGAAGCACGGCAAGGGGAACACCTACGTTCCATTTACGCAGGACGACTGGGACAACCTTGGGCAGGGCCGAGCGAAGCTGTAGATGGGCGAAGTTCTTATTCCTTACAGATACTTATTCTACTGGACATTTGACTTTGATTACTTCAATGAGCACGTGTGAAGTCTTCAGGATCTTCCGACGACTGATGCAGTGATACCGCCTCGGCCGCTAGCGACCATCCTTGGCCGAATCATACACCGCTTCACCTGCATTCCCGCGACATGCGGGGGCGGGATGACGGAGATGACGCCCAGGACCCGGCCAATGAGCGTGCTGTGATGATAATCTGCTGAGAACCAAGCTTCTGACGGCGCGATCAAGGATACGACGAACCCCGCACGACGCAATCACGCACCAGGGGATTGCGCACGCGGGGGAACACCCCTGTACGCTTCACATGGAGATCAGCGCATATGGGATGGCTGGGACCGAGGCGAGCAACCTGGATTGAGCTGGATGAGATGATCAGTCACACCTAAGGGCCTTGGTTTCTTGTTGGAACCAAAGAATCAAATGAGGGCGATGCCCAGGTTCTGCTGCGAGCCGATTCCCGACTTGATTCTCTCGTGTTTTTGCCCGGGGCACCAGCCGTCGCAAAAATGGCAGGAATCAAGCGTACGCGCATCATTTTCGCACTTTTCATCACTTGTGTGCTCATTCTGCTTTTCAGGAGCGGGAAAAACGCGAAGCCAGAATCAGAGCCAGCACAATGGATGGATTTCCCGCCGCCCGAAAGTCCCTCGACGGACTTACCTCCCAAGATCGATGTACCTCCCGACCATGTTGAAATCCCGATGATCAACGACGCCCTCAATGGACAGCCCCCAACACAGCCAGTACAACTTGTTCCCGATGCGCACAAGTTAGCGACGGCGGATGAGTTTCTTCCACATTTTGCAGCAGTCATTCAAGAGAAGGGAATCTCTCAGCGAGAAGCCCGCGCAACATGCACGTGGCCAGCGGACGTGTTTGTCGACTTTCAATTCTCCGATACGCTGGAGTGGGTTCTCGAGGACCGGCCAGTGTTGGAGATAGAGCTGCGCCGACGCGAGTGGCACGACTTTGTTCAGAAGGGCATGATACCATACACGACCGTAAAGGATCGGTTTCTGGGAAGAGGTTTGGTCATTGTTGCTGGCAATGCGGACACGATCATGCGCGTCAAGGTGATCCTTCGACAGCTGAACAGACTGGGATCCAGCATTCCTATCGAGATCCATTACTGGGACACTGAAATGGATATTGGTGCAATGGCGGATCTCAATGCGTTGTACACCCCGATCTACTACAACGACTTGTCGAAGCCGCATAACATTATCCACATCAAGAAGGACGGATATTTTGGAATCAACTACCAGCTGAAGACGGCAGCTTTGCTGAATTCTCGATGGGCTGAGCCAATCCTGCTAGACTCCGACAACATTCCCATACTGGACCCAGCGACCCTGTACGATTCGATTCAATATCAAGAGTACCACTCCGTATTCTGGCCAGACATCGCACGTACACGACCACAGAATCCTGTTTGGGCTATCTTCAATACACCTTGCCGGATGGCCGAATATGAGCAAGAAAGCGGGCAGCTATTGGTCGACAAGACGCGATTCTGGTATCATCTCCAACTAGCGTCATGGCTGAACAACGAGCAGGGGAAGTACTACAATGAGATCCTGCTGGGCGACAAGGATATGTTCCGCTTCGCGTGGCATGCCCTGAAAACAAACTTTGGGAAGCCCAAGAAGTGGGTTACAAGCGTTGGCACGGAAAACGATGGGTTTTACTGCGGTCATTCGTTCGCGCAGCATCATCCGGATGACGGGAGAGTGGCGTTTCTGCACGGCGGACTAGTGAAAACAGTGTCTCTGGAGGTGATGAGGTGGAATCGCGATGTTAAGGGAGGCTATCTTCGGCACTACAAGAGGTCGCCGAGCGAAGAGAGTCCAGAGGTGAACATTAACGTCGCCATAAAGTTCGACGGAGCGGCTTACATGCCTGACCATTCCAACAAGTTCGAGGCCGCCCAATGTACCGACATGTTCGACGTCCAGGCGCGAGACCTGAACGCGATCCTCCCCGGATTCGAGCAAACCTTCCGGGAGATAGGAGGATACTGGCAACTGGACCAAGAGGACACGGGAAACTTTGGTCAAACCAACCCTTTCCCAGCCGGGTGAAGCTCGTGTGGAAAGATGCGGATAGCATGATATTCACCAGGATGACATCCGTTGCCAAGAATGGCATCGAGGAAGAACCGGGTGAGATTAACCCCCCTGACGATCCTCCGCGGGCCGACCAGAGGGAGCTAGGCGCCAAGCACGAGCAAAGGACGAGAGGTCAAAGACACGCCAAACAGACAAAGGCAGGCTAGTGCCGTGGCCGTATTGTCTTTGATGGTCAGAGACTTGGCCCCCCTCGACCGAGGTCCGTTGTGCGGAATCTTAAAAGAAGACTCGGGGCTAGAAAACTGTGCATTGAAGCTTAATTTCTCAGCCCTGGGGTGTCCGACCAGTCTGAGCCGGCGGAATGTCAGCAACGCTCCCTTCAGCTGGAGGCGAACCTTGGTGTTGACAAGTTAAGGCGCCGATGAGGGTCGTCGATTGTCAGAAGTCTTGGCATGACAGTTGTGGAAAATAAACTGCCACAAGGCTGATGAGAGACATTGAGAAATCAAGCCGTCGGTCTTGGTCAAAGGAATTTGACACGTTGTGTTGGCGGGAGTTGAGTTGGAGAACGGGTTGGCTGTTGAGAGCAGGGAAAGAAGAATCGCGTGTCTCAGTCGGGTCGAATGAGTCAAGTCTTCCATGGCAACAACATACGCAGCGGACATTCACCTGAGAGGATTACGCAGTAAGCAGCACTGAATCGCACAAGAGGAAGACTCTCCTGCAAGATGGATCCTCTTACTACTGTAGCTTGAAAATAAACATCGTGTTATTGGGCGACCCAATCCATCGGCTTCTCATCCGAGCGTTGAGAAAGTTCGTTCACATTCCAAGACACAAGACACCAGCAAGACCAGAAAACTAAAGACAAGCATCGGACGACAAAAAACGGCCCTTGACCCTGGGGAAGCATGTTCGGGCCAGTGACGTTTGTGTTCCCTTTTCTTAGCACATCTGAGCTAATGTTTCAGGGCAACTCGCAGGCCAAGCCGCACCGTTAGGGTGCTAACTGCAACATCGGATTAGCGGCTGAATCCCGCCTGCAACGCTAAAACAATGGCTCCCTCTGCGGGATTGCGATGGACCTTTGTATTGCCCCTGAACAAAGGTGCCCCCCTGGCTCTTGAGTCGAGATATGCATGCCGGAACGGGCAAGGCTTCTCCTTCTGGATATCGCATTCGGCATAGATCCAATATCAATCGGGAGCTAAGTAGTGTTTTGCAGCTCGTCCCGCAGTCTGTTCCAGGGTCATCTTGCAGGATGATGGGATGATGGGTGCATCGGTAGGACACGAGGAATCAGATGCTCGGCCACCACCCAGCAGCGTTGTACGATGTTTCTACATTCCCTGCTTTGAGTTGCTGTTATTATGGACAAGGCAATATGCAACAAGGTCTTCAGCAAAACCACAACAAACGGCCAGAAGGAACAATAGAACTCGGTGTGTTGAGTCGTAGCCGCCACACAGACCTCTTTGTTTGCTCGCCGTCGACGCCTCTTCTCATCCTGGTCAGCCACCGTCAGGAACCGCCTTAACCTGTCCAATCACGGCCAGGATGATTCCCGTCTTCTTCAGCATAGCTTCGTGGAGACGAAGCAGCAGTGTTACTGTGCTCGGACCGGGCCTGCTCGGCCCAATACGAGAGGAAGCAGACGACGAAGAGAAAAAAAAGCAAGCCTTCACTAACAACGTTGACGGCCCCGAGACGCCCCGGGGCTAGCCAGCGTGACGGCGGGCTGCTCATCTCCACACCCAAGCTTCACGATGGGTTCTTCTCGCCAAGAATAGACTTGTCCAAAGGTGAGCACGGTCGTCGGGCTGCTGAGCTATTGATGAGGATATAATGAAGCCGCGATGCCCCGTCTGTCGCAGCTTTTGGAACACCATCTCACGCCTCATCCGCTCTCCCGCCTCTCTCTCACATTCATTCCGACTTTGAATAGTCGTCCTTTCTTTCTTACACGCAACGGCTTCCACGGCAATATCAGTACAATCACTTTTCTAATACCTACCTTCGTTAACCACAGTCAATATGCGTGTGACTCTCTTTACCGCAGCCCTCGCGGCCACCTCCGTCTCTGCCTACCCAGGCATGAAGAACACCTTCTCCGAAATCCGCGCCCGTGTTGATGCGGACGGCGGCGGCGCCGACAACGACGACTTTGACTCCGCCGAGCTGATCGGTGACCTCGCCACCCTCGACGACTCCAAGCTCACCCCCGTGGGCAAGACCGTCAAGTCTATTCTTCTTGGCAACGACATCAACCCCGAGAGCACTGATGTCTATGTCACCTCTGGCAAGGCCAACAACCTCGCCGCCAAGGGCACGCCAGCCTGTGCCGCCGATACCTGCTGTATCTGGAAGTACATCGCCAACGACCTCCAGGGTGTCTTCAAGGGCAAGTCCGGCCGTTGTACCGACTTTGCCCGTGCTGCTGTCCGTCTCGGCTTCCACGATGCGGGCGGCTGGTCCAAGTTCACCGGTGACTTTGGCGGCGCCGATGGTTCTATCATCCTGGCTGCCGAGGAGATGAGCCGTGGCGAGAACAACGGTCTTCAGGAGATCGTTGCCCAGACTCAGGTCTGGTACAACCAGTACAAGCAGTTCGGCATCGGTATGGCCGATCTTATCCAGTTCTCTGCCAGCGTTGCGACCGTCGTTTGCCCTCTCGGCCCCCGCATCCGCACATATGTCGGCCGCAAGGACTCTTCTAAGCCATGCCCTAACGATCTTCTCCCTCCCGTCACCGGCTCCGCCGACTTCCTGATTGAGCTGTTCGAGAACAAGACCATCAAGCCCCACGGCCTCACCGCTCTCATCGGCGCTCACACCACAAGCCAGCAGCGCTTCGTTGACCCCAGCCGCGCCGGTGACCCACAGGACAGCACTCCCGGTGTCTGGGACGTCAAGTTCTACGCCGAGACCCTCGGCTCTGCCCCGGCCCGTGTCTTCAAGTTCGCTTCCGATGTCGTTCTCTCCAAGGACTCCCGCATCAGCGCCGAGTTCCAGGCCTTTGCTGGCTCTGGCGGCCAGGCTCACTGGAACCAGGTAAGCAACTCTTTCCCCGATCACAGATGCCGCCCAGTCACTAACATACTCTAAAGGACTACGCCCGCGAGTACATTCGCCTGTCTCTCCTCGGTGTTAACAACATCAACGACCTCACTGATTGCTCCAAGGCCCTGCCTGCCAAGACCGGCAGCTTCGTTGCCCCTGATCAGGCTGCTATGGACAAGTGGCTGGCCACCAAGGACCGCGTGGCCAAGATTGCCGATGAGCTCCGCAACGGTGGCAACATCAGCAGTCTTATCAACAACGTTCTTGGCTGGCTTAAGGGTATCTTCGGCTGGAAGTACTAGAGGATAGTCCTCTCAGCTTTCGTTATGTCTACAGCATGAGCAATTAGAGGCGCAAGGGAATGATTTTGAGTACATAAAATATTGCTTGGGTGGCAACCGTAGATACACCCATAATGTCTATACTTAATCAAAACAACCGTTCTTTCACGCTTTTTGATCAAACTTGCTACTGCAACTATACCATTTCGTACCTAGGAACTGTACATGAATGGAGGAACGGTCATTTTTATCCCATTTCAATGTTCTCATTTGATCTAATGTTTATTATCCAAGAGTCGCATCTATGAAACTACTGCACGAAGCTTCGCTACGTCCATATTAGAGTCCAAGATCGGTGCCTAGCTCGAATTTCACTGCATTCTGATCATCTGCGGACGAAGCATTTCATGCAGTGAAAATTCAGCTTCGCAACAGCAACTCTACCAATCACAACTAATAGTCGCCCTCCGTCGCCAGAGGCTCAGCCTGCAGAGGGCACAAAATGAGGCGGTCGACGTGCCACAAACTGTGGGCCAAGGACAAACAGTTCTGTCAGTGGACAGCTATAATCCAATCACATTCGCCTGCATGGGAGGTCACTGAAATTTCTTCAATGTGACAAACAAGCACAGCTTCGCGGCAGGCTGTCATCTGCACCCGTATGATGCCCAGTCAGCCTGACTTTACCCCGCTTCTTAAAGCTATCATGAAGCTGGTGCTGCTATATTCCTACAATCTTGGAAAAACCTCGCTTGTTTCAGCCATAATGTCATTTTTTCTCGTTAAAACGTCGGCTACAGTAACCCTAAGGTTCTCTTATTCTGAATGAAGCGACGATGGCGGCCGAAAGTGTGGGTTTGGCCGCTTCGGTTGCCGGCTTGCTGTCGCTTGGCTTACAAGTCACCGAGGGCATAGTCAAGTATGTTGATGCTTTTGACTGCCGCCAGGAAGACTTGGCCTGGGCAAAACTCAGGAACGACTCTCTCAGAATCACCTTGCGGGCCATAGAAGCATCATTACCAAGTCTTCGCAATCAACATCAGGAGTACGTCGAGGCAGCAATACAGAACATAGAAGCCTGCAAAGAGAAGCTAAGTTTCGTGGAGAGTCTCCGCCTCGAGCTTATAGATTCCACTACCAGCACGTCAAAACTTAGACTGGAGACCGGGAAGAAGAGGTTAATGTATCCATTCCGTCGTCCGAAACTCCAACAGCTTGCCCAGAGCTTGCAGCAGGCTAACGATTTGCTGGAACTGACTCTGACTGGATTCAACCTGTAAGTCAGGCTCCGTGTTTGTCACAACTCATCACCGTGATAATGTCCTATAAACGTAGCGGGATATCAAATTGTAACAAAGAAAGGCTGTCTGCAATTGAGCAATCTGCCCGACTTCAAGCGGCAGAGATTCAAATACTTAGGTCACAGGCGGCAGCAACACGACAGCCAGTCTTGAGAATGGAAAACCAGCTTTCTGCTTTGCAAACTCATGTAAATCTCGCAGTAGATTCAGTTGCATCGCACTCAGGATCTATGGTGTCGTCGTTTCACGAGTTGAGCCATGCCGTCCAGACAGACATCCGACGATCAAAAGAAGTGGTACAATCTCAACTGTTCCAGCAGCAGGAAAAGCTCCGGTCCCTCGAGAAGCTTCTGGAAGGACTTCAATCTCATGGAGGACAAATGAAAGCCACGCCCTTTCTGTATCATCGCATAGCTGGCAAGCAGGCCGCATTGCAGGCATTTCGCGACGCTAAACTGCCGATACAATTGAAACGACAACGTGTGTCGCATGCAGAAGCCAGCTCCGGTTCATGGAATGGTCATAGAGTAACATCTGAGCCCCTAGGCTACAACCCTCTCACTGGTGGATTGTGCTCTTGTCATAGGCTCCGACGAACTACTACTAGAAAGGAGGTTCATCTAGGGCACGTGAGACTTGCCACTGAGTTGGAGACGCAAGGCCACTGGGCAAATTGTCCCCTATCTAACTCACTTGAAAAGAGGCGATTTACCATAGGATTGAGGTTCACTGGATTTACTGGAATTTTGAAGTCTGTCATCGACCTTTCGTTGATTTCGACCTTTGGTACTGGGGGATATAGTATTGGACCTAACCTGGCTTGCTATCCGACAGTTGATTTCGAGTCAGATCCGGGCGCTCTCGTCATAAGCTTGATGGGACAGTCATCTTACTTTTGCAAAGCCCAAGATGCCGATTTGTTCATGAAAGCTTGTTTGAAAAGGCTGATCACGCTCATTGAGAATAACAGAATGTGTCCCTCTGCTGTTGATGGGAGAAATAGAAGCTTTATGCACCATGCGGCTATGATGGTATCTTTCCCTTCCTTCTCGTCTGTGGAAGTACGATTGACCGTTATTCTCTAGATGAGTAAATGGCTGTCCATTTCTGGCGTTGAGCCGTCCCGTACGACGTGGCTCGTTGAGCTCGTTCGATTGCTCTTGCTTTGCGGCGTACCAGCGTTCTCATACGACATTTCAGGTGAGAGCATCGCGAAACCAGTTTTTGGTCCTGCCTTACGTCATGTTGCTTAGTTGATTGTAGGAATATCTCCATTGAGACGTCTGCACTTGAATTCGCTTCAGCAAGATCACGAAGTTGTCAACATTCTGTTGTGCGCAAACAGTGATGAGCAATCCGCCGTCGTGGCGGGCTTCCAACGCGCAGGCCAAGAAAACGCTATTTGTCTCAATAGCAAGCCATTCTATGAGACATCACACGGTTATGCCGAAGGTATGGCAATCCTGCATCTTCCCGTGCTGGTGCCTTGCTCACTGAAGGTTTCGTAGCTTGCGAGTGCGGGCCACTCAGCATGGCAGTGATTCGTGATGATGTTTCCGAGGCGGTTCGTATCTTGGAAAGCTTCCCTAGTTCAATGAGCGGGGCCGACATCTACGGCCAAACTCCTTTGCACTTGGCTGCAACCCGACCCCGAATCCTTGCCGTTTTGGTTGAGGCCGCAGACCATGAGTTATTGGGGAAGACCGACATAACCGGTGCCACAGCACTCGACACAGCGATGATTCGTAGCTCTTCTGTTTGTGTGAATGGCTCTACTTATCAAAGATGTCGACGTTGTGCCTGCACTCAATCTGTGGAAATTCTTCTCGGAGCAGGTTGCAACCGCCGTTGGCATAAACGGCAAAGTGCTGACGGCACGTGCGACCTGTTTTTCGTTCTTGGTCGTGCATCTGAGCTGGCGCGACGACGTTACGTCTTTCAAATGAAGCTTCTGCAGCACCTGCATAGAAGACGAGCTCGCGACACCAGCAGACGAGGTGGGGGGTACGGATTTCTGAAGGGACCGCAAGATGCTTCGGAGCATGATTACGAATGGGCTTACTACGAAGTCACGGACCCTCGCATTGGACATCTGTTCTATCGTTACGGGATCAAACCAAAAGTGTCATACTTCATCAACTCAACACCATATCAGATATCCGGCTACCGTGGTCTCACACCGGAATATATGTGTTGGTTGGAAGCACACGGGGCGGACTTATTCCTACCGTCATCGACCATGACCGAAGGCGATCTTTCAGGGGCAGGCATATATGGCGCCCATTACGCCTTTTACTCTGTGGCCTGGAATGTGATGCATCCGGGGGGACCTAGCATCCCAGCCGCTTTCGATAAATTGAGCGCTGCAGTCATTCGTCGTGGTCTCACAGACGGCTGCCATTGTCACTGTTCTACGGGTGGATGCAGTCCGTTCACTTGGATGATGAAGTGTATCATGGCAGAAAGACATCGCTGGGTGGAACCAGTCTCTCACATGTGCACAAGATCCATGGCACATTACTATAGCAGATGTGGTCCCGATTTGACAAGGCTGACATACATGGCTGCAATTAGGTATGCCACATTCGACGGTTTGGGTCTCAGACATACATGCTGCAACGCTTACTCCTTGATGTATTCGGGCAAAGACCAAGCTGATATCGAGGACATCGAGAACATTAATGAAGAACACAGCTCACTTCTGAAGCTGCATGAGCAATTGGTGGAGGAGTTCGCCCAAGAAGCCCGGATATACATAACTGAAGAAGCATGCGATACTTCGCGATTCGCTAACTTCTGGGACTCATTTTGGCTTCATCGAATTGAAGAGGAGCTGCAGACTCTTGAAGAATATGAGATGTCTGACGCAGACAGACGAGCTGCCGAAGAAGTAGGTGTTCAGTGGTGCGAGCCACCCGACAGTGAGGAGGAGAATCCATTCGACATCGAGACTACTGAGTATTGGCTTCATGAGTTAGATATGATATGTACCCAATGAAGAAACACTCAACCGGGCAATTCTTGGCTATTCTATGGTCTGAACGGACCATATATGCACCACAGCTCAGACTTGAATATTAATTGCATGCTGAGAAAACTTGTCAGCGTTAAATGTCAGGCTCCCTGTGGCATGGAATCAAAGAAGCCTGACTTCACATACATTTCTTCCGACTAGTCATGTATGCATTGAATTCTCAATCGGAATCACTTCTCTCAAGACCCTCCGCATCAACACTCCTGTCAATTGTCTTCAGTATTACAATTTTAAAACAGCTCTACTACCCCAGTATTGCTTTTGTCTCTTGTGTGGTGCTTACGCTTTGTTCATGCAATCGTACCGCGATGTTTGAAGCCACGGCGATTGATTCATTCTCGCGTGTAGGAGATCTATATTCTCCTCCACCGCTTCTACCGCAGCGTCCCACATCTTTTCTCTTACTTGCAAGGCAGTTGTTTTGAATGTTCGTACCAAGCTCCATTGTCCCAATGTTTCGTTTTCTTGAACCAGTTGTTCCAGCGCGCTAGCTGCTCGTGCGTCCTTGTCCACGAGATAGCGGCGTGTCCATTCGAGCCTGTCAATGTCAAGCTGTAAATCGCGATCTCGGATGGTCCTGTATAGTGAGACAAAATGTTCCTTCTCTTCCTGTCCAGGCTTTCGAAGCGAGCCTAGCTCCCACTCTGGAAGATTCAGGACGTAAATGAAGCAATCCCAGGGGCTGTCCCCTTCAGCGTCTAACACATCTGCTTTCATTCGAGACGTTTTCATACCCTCAAGACATCTCAGGACTTCCAAGCCAGCATATAGTGCTGCATCATGAAGGAGGCTGCCGCCTAGCTGTCGATAGTTCTCTGTCGCTGCGCCGGCGTTGAGGAGGCAACTTACGACCTGTGGTTGGTTGCGGCGAATCGCACGGAATAATGCCGATCCGCCATCATTATTCCGCGCGTTGATGTCAGCTCCGGCTTCCACAAGCAAGCGAATTTTCGTTCCCGTTGCATCGCTGCCGAATCTCGAGTCATCCAATAGATGCAGTGCCGTATTTCCGACCAGATCCACAGCCGTCGCTAAGGCACCCGCTGCAAGTAGTACTCTAATCATACCCGGTGGGTCATCCGCAGGCTCATTCATGGGACACACGGCGAAGTGCATCGCCGAGCCGCCCTTCAAAGACCTTGCATTTGAGGAGCAACCGGAACTGAGCAAACATTTAGCCACGTGAATATGGCCCATTTGTGCTGCTCCCATGAGTGCTGTACGACCAGAGAAGGTTGGCTGGTTGACGTCACATCCCAAGTTGATAAGCTCTTGTAGAGCTTTCAGGTTGCCGTACATTGCGGCTAGTTCTAATGGCGTCCTTCCTTCATGATTCCACTGGGCAATTGCCCATGGATACTGACCAAAGGCCTTTCGAATTGCTTCTCCGGCGTCTGCGTCGCCCGGGTCACTGCAAGCTGCTTGGTGCAGGGGCGTTTGTGCTGCGCCGGAGATATCTTCGCCATAAAAGATGATTCGTCGATATGAATCCGACTTCTGAGAGGAGGCTTTCGGCCTGTCGGCAAGTTCTCTACGCACTTGAGCTGTCAAGCTCCAACTATGTAGCAGCCACGTTAGAAACCTTTCCAGAGCTAAAAATGCCTTTGAGGGGTACGCACTGGTTGTAAGTTTCCTTTCGTAGCTCCTCGTTCCAAAATTGCACCAAAAACTCCAAGACATTAGGTGTTGCCGCAGATATAGCGCACTACGTTACGTTTTCAAGAGTGAGCGACCTTCGTCGGAGATAAGGTAATGAGAAGCATTTATTACCTCTAGAAGACCGTAACCTCCACTATGGTGATAATCGTCAGGAAATAACGGTCCATGACGTAGCATGTACTCCTGTACTTCTGTTCTTGTTCTCATTTGAAGAATGTGCCATATTGGTGCTGAGTCGGAGAGAACCCTGACGGGTCGCAGCGATATCCTCAATCCGGTGGAAGTATTCATAGAGGCCCGAAAGGATATATACCGGGAGAAGAACCAAGCTGGGAACTTGAAATCAAATGTAGTTGACGTCTTCTGGTTTCCTTTGCAGTTAGTCTGACTGCATTCAACAGCTCTGCCGAAAATTGCACGTTGATTGTATGTGATAGAAAAGGACCCTAAAAGATTTCGAGCCCAGCCTGCCGGCTCAAAGAACGTTGATTTTGTGACATGGCAGCGGCACCAACAGAGGCAAGGGCAGCCAGAAGCTATGGACAGCTTTCCCCTGAAAACGATCATTTCCGTCTCTAGAGATGGTCGGGACGTATGTGGTCCATCTGAAAATTTTGAGACGGTGAGTTGGCCCAATTGCTGTGTGATATTTTGAATTGGCATACCGACAGGCTGTATCTGGGCGAGAGATGGCGGTGCGGGCGGGCCAAGAGGAAGATTTTCTCCTGCGCTCTCAGTTGCTTCAAGTATGGGTGGCTTCTGACCGACTGAGTGAATAGTAAAGTTCTCAACACGGAGTGCGATTTGCCTAGACAGTGATCATTAGCATCACGAGACCCAACTGTTAAAATCTGTATACGCACGAAGTCTCTCGTAAGTTCAGAGTCAGCAGGGCGAGCTGAAGATTTCCTCGAGCATCGCGGATCTTGCCACGACACTCTCTCAAATCACTCTGTAACAGGAACCACCTGGTTTTCTTCGCCTTGATCTTGCCTCCGTCGTCTATAGTTCGCGTACAGTGCTGGCGAATATTTTCAAGATCTTTCGCAGTCTCTTCTAGCCGAGTTCTCGCTAGCCTGAGATCAGGCGTCTCAGGGGTGCCTCTCAAAGACGCCACTCCTCGAAGCTCGGCGGCCTCGACCGCAGCTCTAAGGCTCTCTATCTGAGGTGTGAATGATTCAGTGAGTCAGCTTACTCAGAAACACGGAGTATTTAATCACATTCACTTAATGCTTTTCTAGACGCGAACATACCTCATTGTTGAGAGAAGCCAATTCATTTCCTATCCTCGGTATCTTCTGTAACAGATGCACGACATGACGCCCAGCAATCAATGCCTGCCCAATGGCGATGAAGCTTGCCGCAACGCCTATGACTTCCATCCTTGCGGATTCGCTCGTGAAAAGGTCCTGTGAATGCTAGATAGCCGCGGATGCCTGAGGTCGGACGTGTGGTGGTCAGAGAGGGGAGACTTTTATCATTTATGTCCTAACAGCTTGCCCCATGATGACCGGGCTGGTGCTTTCATAGTAACACAAGCTGTTACTTAGGAAACCCCTCAATGGCGGCACTTGGGAGAGACATGCATGACTGCGCCCACGCCATGCATAAATACGCCTCGCAAATCGCCTGAGAAAAGTCACCGGCGACATTGTACCATATGTCATGTAACTGCGAGCCCTAGCTTGGCTGTGGTATCTGAACCTTATGTGTTTCTCATAGTCATAACTTTACATGAAGTCATTCTTTGGTATCGCGTTGTTTTCTTTTCTTACTCCCTCACGAACAAGCCAGCCATTCCCATGCCGGTACCGACACACATGCTGACAACACCGACCTCGCCACCAGATCGGCCCAGACCGTGCAACAGGGTGCTGGTCATGCGGGCTCCCGTGGCACCCAGAGGGTGACCAAGAGCGATAGCTCCACCGTCGGGGTTCACCTTGCCGTCCTCATAAGCCTGCTCCAAGCCCAAGGCTCTCAGGCAGTAGATGGCCTGACTGGCGAAAGCCTCGTTGATCTCCCAGCGGCTGACATCCTTGTTCTCCAGTCCGAGCTGGTTCAACAGCTTGGGGATAGCAATAGCTGGACCAATGCCCATCTCGTCGGGCTTGCAACCGACAGTGGTAGCCGAAACGAACTTGCCGATAATACTATCAGTAAGGCCCAACTCAGTTGCGGTGCTTCGGCGCATCAACAGAGTCGCGGCGGCACCGTCGGAAACTTGCGATGAGTTGCCAGCCGTGCTAGCACCGTCCGCCTTGAAAGCCGGCTTCAGTTTGGCCAAAGCCTCGATGCTGATGTTCGCGCGGATACCATCGTCCTGAGTGGCGGTAATAATCTTTTCCTCTCCGACATTGTTTCCCTGCTTATCCTTCTCTTGGAACCTCGTCTTCACTGGGACGATCTCCTTGGCGAAGGAACCATCACTTGCTGCGCGCGACGCGTTCTGGTGGCTGCGAAGGGCGAACTCATCTTGGTCCGCGCGGGAAACACCATAACGCTCAGCGACGTTCTCCGAAGTAGTGCCCATGGCCATGATGCAGTCTCTAGCATCCTTGACCGGAGAATCCTTCAGTTCCGGCCACACGTCGACGGGAATCGCACGGCTGCCGTAGTTGCGGGTCATGCTCTCCATACCAGCGCCAATTCCCACGGATATCGTCTCGGTTCGGATCTGCGATGCGACAAGTGCGATTGACTGCAATGACGAGGAGCAGGCGCGGTTGACGGTGTAGAGGGAGGTCGTGTTGGGGTAACCGACGTGGTTCATGGCCATGCGGGCGGCCTTGGAGCCACCGAGCTCCGAGAGCACGACGCCAACGGCGACATCTTCAATCTTGGCGGGGTCGAGGTTCGGGTTGGCCTCGAGAGTGGCCTTGAGGACGGTGGAAAGCAGCTCTTCGGGGTATGCGTCCTTCAGCTGTCCCTTGTACGAGCGGCAGACGGGGGTTCGCAGCGACGACAGGATGACGACGTCGGAAGGCGCCTTCTTGAGCACAGAGGAGATTCCCTTGGGGAGCGACATGGTTGCTGTGTTAAACGAGACACCCGGAGCTTCTGCGCTTCCAATTGACAGTGAATACAGTGAATTACGGGAGGAATTGGTATTGTACAAGAGATGGAGAGTAACAAAAAGGAAAAGAGACAAGAAAACTAACGAAAACAAGTCGGATAAACGTGAGCGATGTCGGTTCTTCGGGGGTAGCTTTGGCTGAAGTACCGGGGCGGGGGAGAATAGCTCTTCCCCTACATTTCCCCAGCTTGATCCTCGACACCGAAGTGGGGGACCCGCACCCCATGGCAATTGGGTTCGGCAAAGGGAACTCGGCATTCCCGGGGCTAAATCTTCTTCCGGCACCAAAGCAGAGCTTCCATACCGAGGCTCACCAAGGCTTAGCGAGAGTAGCCACCAATGTAGTCGGTGACCAATCTGGCAAATTGCCAAGAAGCCAGTTGAGTCTGTGGGTTCATGTCTGTCTTTCTGTGGTCCTCTTTCAAGTCAGACTTCCGAACAGTAAATTCACAGTTTCTCACCGTTATTGACACATGCCCGTAGTACACGTATCATCTATCGGATCTGTCAGAGTGTGACTGCTTCTCAACAACGCAAACCGTATTTCTTTTTTTTTTTTTTTTTTTTTTTTTTGGTAATGGAAATGAGGATTGTAGTACAGGATGATTCATTCAGCGTCCATCTAAGTGAGTGGCATTCATAGATCGCGATGACGATGTTGATATTCATACTTCAAGTTCCAAAGATATTGCAGTTTACTTATAAGAAGAAAAACTGCTCTTATATTGAGACTTTACTGAAGCTAAGCCAGTATGTAGTCGAGGTGCAACTGGTCTGTCTCTTGAGGTCGTTGAACCCCCTGCTCCATCTCCCACCAACCTTCCTAGTCTGGGAAGATGACTTGTCTTTAAAACCCGAGGATTCGAAAAAGAATTCGATACGAACGATGGAAATCTTTCCTGCAGTATGTTGCAGGAAATACTTCAATGCATGCAGAAAATGAGGCCCGTCATAAGCTACATAGAAAAGCATAACATCTCGGTTCAAATTCGTTTCAAACCGAATCAATATTCACAGCAGCTTGTCTGTCTAGACGTCCCGCAAAATGCCTGATGAGTGCTCGAATGAAGAGACGAGGCCTGCTTTTGGGGAGCAGCCGGCCAAACTCTGGCTGCGGCCGGACTTTCCTTTCATGAACTCCGCTTACCCACTTTGCTATCACGATACGGAGGGTAGCACGCATATGCATGCGGCTGGTATGAGCAACTAGCGGTAAGCTGTGCATCAACCGCCTGTCAAGAGCCCACGTTATCTAACATTCCGACACTGCTTGCTGCGCAGTGTTGCCGTGGACAAGGAGACTGGCCAATCTCTGTCGAATACCGGCTCAACAGCTCCATCGTTCTCAATGTCGTCAGTGATAATGCCCGCATTCCACCATCATAAGTCCCCCCCGAAGCCCGAAGGATCCTGCAATCCACCCTCACCATGGCATCAACGCTCTCAACCCTGGCAGATCTCCACCTCCCACCCTCCGCGCAGGCTGGTCTGACTGCCCAGTCCTCCCCCAGATGCATCCACTCGACACGTTCCTCGACGAACCAAAGCAAGCCTTTTGACACACATCCCTCTGCCCCGGTCCCAACGTGCCAGTCGCCTAGGTGCTAACCCCAACCTAACCCCAGTAGTATCCATTCCCTCGGGTCTTGGCACGCGGGGCTCCATTTCCCCATTTCCCCATCAGTGGCTGACCAAATCCAGCCTCCCCAATGGCGCCTGGATACCAAGACAAGCGGTCTCCCTCACGTCCTTTCCGCGTTCCTATTGTGTAAGCATGCCCTTGGCCTTATCCTTTTCCATTGACCGTCGCTCACTCTTTCTTTCGGATCCCAAATCTGCCCCCGAGCACCCCGCGTCTTGGCCAAGACTGAGGCGACAGCTTGAGCCATTCAAGCCTCGAGGGTCTTTTCCCCAGGTTTCGCAAACCTCCGGATGCTAGATGTTGGCCCCGCTGATTTATCTACCCCGGATTTGGGGGCACACTGGCACCTTGTTCGTGGGGTAGCAAACGAACAGTTCAAATGTCATAAATACCCAGAGCCCGTGTTGTTTTGGTTGGCGAGCTCCAAATCCAGTCAACCACAGTTTGCCCCTGTAGCTCTGTCTCGTTTATGCTTATTTTTTAGGCCGACCTCCTCCATTTCTCCGATTTCGAGCCACCCGTCACCCGTCCTCCAACCAATCATCAACAAGGCGCTAGCGATCACACAAACTCAAAATGGCGGCGAGCGAGAAGCGTTCACCGTCGGTTGAACGCGAGGAGCATGTCATCAATCAAGTGAGCAGCGTTGTCGACGACGAGAAGCACATCCAGCAAGATGAAGAGCGCGACTGGACTGGAACCGCTAAGAAGACGGATCCTGAAGAGATCAGGCTTGTACGCAAGCTTGATTATCGCATCATGGTGAGTTGCTTCGGAGTTGGCCGTCTACACAGTTGCTGACAACGTTTCCAACAGCCATGCCTCTGCGTCATGTACTTTCTGAGTAAACACGCCACGAACCCCGATAGCATTTCCATCGCGACTGACCATCGTAGACTACGTCGATCGAAACGCCATCGCCCAGGCACGACTCAACAACCTAGAGGAAGATCTGAACATGACAGGTACACAGTTCAACACAACTGTTTCGATGTAAGAAACTTCACTCCCCAATACAGCGTCTCAGAAGGCTTGAAATCAGAAGTCAGCTCTGGAGGGTGACTATAAAGCGGCAAAGCTGACAGATGTGCAGTCTCTTCGTTGGTTACGTTTTGATGCAGATCCCCTCAAACATGTTGATCACTCGAATTCAACCCGGCATATACATGAGTGCGTGGATGTTGATCTGGGCTGTGGTGTCGGGATGCACAGCCCTCGTTCAGAACTATGGCGGCCTCGTGGCTTGCAGATTCTTCCTGGGTATTACTGAGGCTCCGGTAAGTCGCCGTTAAATAAACGAAAAGTGTGTCATGCAGGCTGACAGACTCTTTCCAGTTCTACCCCGGCGCCACCTACATGCTGTCCATCTTCTACACTCGCAAAGGTGCGTAAACCAAGACTTCAAAGCTCTCCGGAGACCGCTCAACTAATACACATCGCAGAGGTTGCCACACGCATTGCGGGACTGTATTGCGCTCAAATTTTGGCCACCGGGCTATCAAGTTTGATCGCTGCAGGTATCTTCGCTGGCATGGATGGCCTTAATGGAATCGCAGGTTGGCGATGGCTTTTCATCGTTGAGGGTGCCATCACCGGCTTTGTTGCCCTCGTCGGCTTCTGGCTCCTACCAAACACGCCTCTGACAACGCGCTGGCTCAACGATCGCGAGAAGCAACTGGCTCACTCTCGCATGGAGAAGGATAAGATCTCTGATGCCTCGGATGAGAAGGCCTCTGCTATGGAAGGCCTCAAACAAGCTTGCCGTGATAAGCGCACCTGGCTCTTCTGCCTCATGCAGAACTTCCACCTTTCGGCCTGCTCCTTCAATTCATTCTTCCCCACGTAAGTATCCAGCTTATACTCAGCCGTGAGGCGCACGCAAGCTAACGATTCTTCAACAGCGTCATCAAGACCCTTGGATTCAACACGACGATCACACTAGTCATGACCTGCCCACCTTTCATCTTTGCCGGTGCTGCAGGAATTTTCTTCGGATGGAGCTCCGGTCGCCTCCATGAGCGGACATGGCATATTACCGTCGGCCTCGGGGTCGCCATTGTTGGCTTCGTCGTCGCTGCTTCCACTTTGAATACCGCAGCTCGTTACACAGCATCTTTCATTTTGGCTGCGGGCGCGTACTCTGTCAATTCAGGTAAGCAAATCACTCATCAGTACCGGTGTCTTGATTACTGACCTTTCCTAGTCATCATTGGTTGGGCTTCATCCACGCTTTCGCAGACTAAGGAGAAGAAGGCCGTTGTCCTCGCCATGACTAACGTTGGCGGCCAGGTATGTCCAGCTTTTTGTAACCTCCTATCTTGACTCATCATTGACTTGAATTTTCCAGATCGGCTACATCTACGGTGCATACCTCTGGCCCAATAGTGACGAGCCTCGTTATGCTATCGGGTTCGGTGCCTCGGCGGGTTTCGCTTTGCTGTCGATCGTTTGCGCTTGGTGGATTCGCGTTCTACTGGTCAGAGAGAACAGAAGAATCAGAGCGTCTACATCTGAACACGTGAATCTCTACGGGTATTAGGGTCCGACTGTGGCGTCTTTGGGTAATATTGGAGGTCTTGCAGGTATGTTGCTACATGGTGAGGCTTTGAGTACGCCAAGGCTGAGCGTTGATACCATAAATGTGCAAATGGATGCACTATTAGTGACAATACAAGGATTGGATCACAGGATGTGAACACATGACTCAATCTTCTAAAGAACTATTCGTTGAACTGTTCGTTGATCTTGTTTGAGAGCTGGCTTATCTATATCTATGGTCTACACGACTCGAGTCTCGTATCTCATTCATCATCTCGCCGGTTACATCTGCCCGAAAGGCGCTTGCTCCGAACTGGCAAAGAAATTTGCTTTAAGCCAACAGCAATCCGATTGGAGTAGGCTGCTGCAGCAAAATGCTTGGGCCAGCAACAACAGTTTCCAACTCAGGTGCACCTGGTTCGTCTGCCACGACGGTGATGATAACGCCCTTCTCCCCAAAGTCCGCTGGGATAGTGACATTCACCAAATCTCCAGTCTTCCAGTTGGAAACGTCGATTGGCACACTGACATTACCGACAGCGTGGAAGAATACCGCAAAGTACGATTTGGTATCGTTGAACTTGGGTTGATCCGTCGGTCTGGTGAAGTTGAAGGAGACTTCGGCACCAGGAGCAATAGACTTAGTGCCTGAAGCAGCAGAAAGAGGCGGGAGGTGTTGGTTGGGGTTTGGATATTGGGGGTTCTCGGGAGGACAGCTTCCGGGAATAATGAAAACGTTGGTCATGTCCAAGATCTGGTTCGCATATGGAAAGACCGTATCGCTTGGTCCCGAGAATGGATTCGCGCCCCAAACGTCCGCCAACGACCACGTCTCATGTCTCGACTCGACAGTTGCGATGGCCACCATAGCCCCTCGCGCAGCCTCACTCTTGGGTTCTTGGACCAAACCAGTCAAGAACGCCATGCTCGCGACCTCAAGAAAGGTGGTCAATGCTAAGTAGCTGGTGGGGTCCTCGAACGGGTACTCGTATTTGCAAGCGCCTGGCTTTACGCTCTTATTCGAGATCTCGTTCTGGAAGATTCTCAAATGTCCTGCCTCGTTGTCGCGGATTTCCGCAATGCGGTCATATGTGGTGTTGAGGAAGCCGGCCTTGACAAAGGATGAGGTGTTGAAAGCCTCAACTCCTTGCTGGTAGAAGTTGAAGATCGCCCACTCAGCAGCTAAGAGATTCTGCCAAACCTGGTCGTCGGTGTCTGGGTCGCCTGACTCAGTGGGGAGGATCGGTGAAGTAATATTGCCTGGGAATGGAGCCGCTTTGCCACGGTAGTCGCTGTAGAGTCTTGACTGACCCGGGATAGGACCGTATTTCGGGTCGGCCAGCTTCTGTGCTTCTGGGTCTGGAGTCGGGGCTGGTGACACCACGGTTGGCAGAGTTGCCACCAATGAAGTGAATAGGAAATATGTCGACGGCGTATACATGTTTAGGATGATGAAAGAATTTTACGGTTGTAAGTTGTGTTGGGATAGTTCTCACTCGACAGAGAAATTCGTCGCCTTTATATCCTCACCAGAAATTTGAGCTATCTCAATGAGCGGGCACCATTCTTGAGAAAGCGTGATGGCTATCCGCAGGTAGTCAGAATGGCTTCGTTGAATAGACCCAATTAGGAAATTCTCTTCTAGACAACTGCCGATCACAAGCACTTCTGTGCAAAATGATCTTTCTGAAAAGATTCAAAGCCTTGCAGTATTATTCCCGGCACCAAAATGAAGTCATCAATACGTATCCGCGCCTGTGGCGTCTTCGGCAGGATTTTGGTGGCGTTGTGAAATCCACCAAATCGGGCAAAATTGAACCCGCTAGCTTTCTTTTGCGCTCCGCAGTTTCTGCAAGTCAATTTCGCGGCTTTGGAGGCTTCATTCTACGGGAATAAGGTCCCTGTATGACTATGTCTAGACTAAAGCAGTGCTTCTACTCAAGCCTTGCCTAGCGTGAGGCTTCTGCGCTGATCACTTTCGTCAGCTCTTTAGTGCTCACTGAACGGCTTCTCGGCATCAATGATGTAGCCCAATAGCATAGCGAAGGCCAGCATCAGGCGGCACATGCATTGAATCTGAGTAATTATCATGAAATCTACCCGTTCTACCAGCACCTTGTGTCAGCTGTGGCTAACCTTACAGAGCACCACCACTCAAGAGGGGCAGTTGTTGGTTTCTATCTGGTCGTGGAGGGATCTATATTATCACACCCACAGATGAAGCAGGGCATAAGGTTCCTGTACATGGTCTGCCAGATGCGAGATTACGATGGCTGGCTACGCCGCTGCTGCTAATGTTGTCCTTTAGAAGCGCGGTCTCTGGCTCGGACCGAGGCTTTGAGGCGGTGAAGATGATCCATCATATTGGATCTCGATGCTCCAAGCCAATTAGACAATGATCAATCGAGTTCCATGGTCAATGGATATTGACGGTGGAGAAGGAGACAACAAAGACCACCAATAACTTAGGGGATATTGGTAGTCGAGTCAAACAGCCCCGAGAACCTGGGCATGTGGGGAAGCGTCACTGGTGTGTGTGTTCGTCTCAATTGCCTTTTACAGCAAAAGGGATAACTTTCCTTGACAAAATCATACTCTCAAAGTTCAACTTCCCCTCATCACGGCTTGAGAGTCCGATATAAGTCGCGCACTTTGCGTCCGATGAAGCTCTCTGGACGGCCTCGCTCTCGCTATGATTCGGTCTCGCAATTTTCATAACTTGCGCCTGCATCGTCCTGTACTCCCTGTGGACTGGAATAGGAGGACGCTCCGCGGGTTACAAAACTTGTGTACGCAGCATTAACGATGCTATTGGTTCTTCTGACTCAGGAATCACAGGGATGGCAAGTAAAGAACCACTAGAGGGGGACACTCACCACACGCAACGCTTGCTATTACAACGTCACCTCCGGATAGAGTTTGCAGAGGGCCGCCGTTACCCTTGCCGCCTCTTAGTGTCCGGTCTCCATCGTCAAGCTTTTCGGCCAGGGAGGCCGGCGGTATTGCCCGTGCGGAAGGGCGGGCGAACACTCCACAAAAGATCCGAGTGCCGATGCATGAAATAAAGAGTTCCATCGTCGGTCCGTTAAGTTGACGACTCGACAGCGTCTGGTTTCTTCCTCTTGCATACGATCATATTCAAAGCATTTGCACTTGTTCTTGTTGGGAGAGAGCAGATGACGTTGGTCGCACAACATGAACGTGACAGTTGAGGACACTTCTTTGTTGCCTACGCTTGTGGCAAGATGGCCTCTGGTCTTTACAGCTCTCATCACCCTCATCCCTGTCATTGCCGCAAAATGGGGTTTCAAGAAGGATCGCCTGGGTCACATACCAAGCGTGGGAGCCGGCAGAACGAAAGAGCAACGAAGACAGGAATTCATGGCACCAGGAGGAGCAAGAAGACTTTACAGAGAAGGATATGAAAAGGTAATGATATGATCGCGACTCTGAAAAGGTCTCTCTTCTGATGAATATCTCAGTTCAAAGGTCGCGCATTCCAGATCATGACTGCAAGCGGTAGGCTATACCTCTTCTGTTTGTCTATAATGACCGACATCAGCTAGAACCAAGCTAAACAAACAATTACAGAACTGCCAACCGTGGTCATCCCCCCCAAGTTCATCCCCGAGCTTAAGAAGCTGTCCGACACTGTCTTGGGGTTCCAGGAGGCCACCGACGAGGTAGGCGGTCTGCTCCATGCGAGATCGAGCCAAGCCCCTGACAGAACTTGGGTTGTGTAGGCCATCAACAATCAGTATCTTGACATCCCGACCGACACAACTATGCTCGCACATACGGTCAAAGTCTCGCTTACGCCGGCCCTTGGTTGGTTCCACAACAACTTCTGGCGTTTTGTCTCGTGGTTTACTAACTTGAACTGAAAGCACGCCTTAGCCCAGCCATTGCTGCCGAAGTAACGCATGCCATTGGCACAGAGCTCCCTCCGTGTAAGGACTGGACTGAGGTCCCTATCAACAACAAGCTGTTTAGAATCGTAGCGATGGCATCCGGGCGGGTCTTCGTAGGACCAGAACTCTGTCGTAATGAAGCCTACCTCGACACTGCTATCAACTACACTGTCGATATGGTCAACGCAGTTCTTGGAGTCATGGGTCTTCCGGCTTGGCGGCGGAGATTCTCAAGTCGAAGGCTACCTGAAGTCAAGAAGTTGTTTCAGCGTTTCAAAGAAGCTGAAGACTTTTTAGGGCCAGTGGTCACAGCCCGACGAGATGCCATGGCGAAAGCGGACTACGAGAAGCCAGATGACATGTTGCAATGGTTGATCGATGCCCAGGACAAATCCAAGAACGGCTCACGCAACGATGCGGAGTTGGCAATTTGGCAACTAGGCGCCAGCTTTACTGCGATTCATACTACGACGGCGACAGCGACGAACGCGTAAGTCCTCCATATAAGCCTTGGTTGCTAATTTGACTGAACATCATAAAAGATTGTACACACTAGCATCGATGCAAGACATCATCCCGGTCCTCCGAGAAGAGATTCAAGAAGCACTTGCAGGGTCCGGCAATGAGTTCACCAACGCTGCACTGCAGAACATGGTCAAGCTGGAGAGCTTTCTCACTGAATCGATGCGTACTTATCCCATGAGCGCCGGTATGATGTTCCCCCCAGACTTCTGGAAGACTACACCTCTGACACAAGTATCAGCGAATGCTCAACGCAAGGTTCTCCAACCTTTCACTCTTTCGAATGGCCAAACCATCCCATCCGGTGTCCTCATTGAATTACCATCGGCTGCCGTCAACATGGACGACAATCTTTATCCCTCAAGCAGCCAGTTTGATGCCTTACGGTTCTCTAAGTTACGGCAAAACAAGGTCAAAGCTACAGAATATGGCACTGAAGTTGGTCACTTGTTCTCGAGCGTGGGACAAACGAGTTTGAACTTCGGGTTCGGCCGACACGTCTGCCCAGGTCGCTTTTTCGCGTCTGTCGAAATCAAGATGATCGTTGCGATAATTCTGATGAACTTTGACATCTTGCTCGCGGAAGGCGAGACGGAGAGATACAAAAACATTGAGATTGGTGTTCAGGTAAGTTTTGTAGACCATTATATAAGGTCATCACAACGAAGCTAACTTCTCTAACTACCTGAAGTCCATGCCGGATCCCGCGAAGACAACTCGACTGAAACGACGCTCATGATGTGTCACTGAAACCACACGATACCGATGGGCTCTGATTTCGGTCCCCTCTTCATCGAGCAACAGTTGTGGATGCTTGTTGCGCTACTTCAAGCGAAGGGCAGCAACGGGACTCTACATGATGGCGTGCTGAGCGAAAACTTAGGAGTGAATGGTCAAAAGTATTTCTGACCGATTGGTCGTGCATCAAAAGTTTCAAGTCACTAGACCTCATAGATTGAGACTTAAATATCAGAAGGAGGCTGTGTAGAAGAACTATGATATCCCAAACTTCGCCACAATGCACGGTCTGCCCCGCGCGCAAGTTCTGCACGTCCAAAAGCAACGGCCCATGTGATTCTCATGAAGTCATTGATGTGAGATTCATCAGACGAAGGCCCTCCTCCATGAAGGATTTGAGAACTGGGTGTCTTGCAACAACCATCGCGAGCATTCTGTCAACACCAACCAGCAAAATAAACACCATGTCTTTGCCGATTAGAAACGTGGCCGTCATCGGCGTGAGTTTGGACGTTTAACATCGATAGCTTTATTGACTGACATGCATGGATAGGCAACCGGGCTTTTGGGCTCAGAGATAGCATCGGCGCTTCAGAAGGCTGGCTTCATAGTAACGGCCATTCGACGCGCCGAGTCCACCGCAATAGTCCCAGTAGGAATGGAGTCCATTCAAATTGACATCAATGACACCGACGCTCTCACCTCGGCTTTCCAGGGGCAAGATGCCGTCATCTCAGCCGCACCAGATCCGATCTCATTCTCAAGCCAGAAGCACTGGATCGACGCCGCCATCGCGGCCGGGGTGAAGCGCATCTTTCCATCCGAGTACAGCACCAACCTCGACTCGCCGCTGGCCGAGACACTTCCGGTTGTGACGGAGAAGGTTCGCACTCGGCGGTACCTCGTTGAGCAGATATCCAACACAGCTGGTAAATCAAGCTGGACGAGCATTAACAACGGTCCTTTCTTTGAGCTGGTCCTCGGCTTTGGAGGCTTGGGACCGGACTTCCGGACGAAGACGGCGAAGTGGCATAATGGCGGGGCGAACTTGGTCGGTACCACTAGATTGCCTGACATTGCCGAGACGGTCTGTAAGATTCTCAAAGACGATAATGGACTGTACGGCGAGGCTGAGAACAAGTCTGTTTATATCCACTCTGCGGTGGTCACTGAAAAGCAGTTGACAGAGATGGCCGAGAAAGTCACAGGTCAGAAGTTTCATGTCGAAGAGCGGGACGTGGAGCAAGTTTACCAGGAGGCGAAGGAGAGATTGCAGGAAGGTGACAAGTCTGGGATGATGCTGTTCTACCTGCAGATGATGTACGGGAAAGGTTATGGCGGCAGTGAAAGCTTTCAGGAGATGAGCTGGAATGAGAAAGTTGGTCTGAAAAGGTTGACTGAACAAGAGATTGAGGATATTGTCAGGGGAGTTGCTGAAAAGTCTGGGCTATCTCAGTCATGAATTATGTGTAGGTAGGACTTGTTATAGGACAGGGAATTCTATGGAAACTATTTTGTAGCAAAGCTCTGAGCATCTCACTTTAGATAAACCGAATGGTCTTATTACTAGTTTAGTAACTATGTATTCTAATGTTAAATCTTGTGTCTCTCGATAGACATCATGACTGCGGCGAAGATGCGAGGGTTTGTCGAACTCGCTCCTCTCATTTCTTGCTTCCGGAATGGTGACCCCAGCCACCTCCACCTTGGCGACCGCCGCGGTTGGAGGCGTTTCCGGTATTGTCACTGTGACCACCGCGAGTGCCGGAGGCCTGGGCGCCGGTTCCAGTCGGGCCATTGGGACCAAGAGGCTGAGAGTCGGAGTAGAGAGGAGGATTGATGTCGTTGCTAGACATGGCGGCTTCTTAAGTACTTGGGAGGCTTTCGAAATGGATACTTAGGTATATAGCGTTGATGGGTTGAAGATGTTGGTGTTGGAGTTTTCGTTGATGTGCTTGATGAAGATTCCATAAGGCTGAGAATCCAGACTCAGCTGCATCATCTTTATACATGAGTTCGTTTCAGTAAGCGTGAATCATCATGTCGGCGGTGCATGTTGATGGTTACACCTGGTTCCTGTGATGTTGGACAGTGACTGCAGGGACGGGTAGGCTGCATATTGAGAATGGGACTTTGGAGTTTATTCACCAATCCAACTAGTTATGTAGACTTCGCCATTATTCAGACTGCGCGATAAGCCGTTGTTCCCAGTAAAGTATCGAGGTCGATACAAGAGAAGTTAACATAGTCACCGAAATGAATTGCCCGTGTGCTGATTTTCAGCCTCTGATCATCAACACCAAAGCACAAGCTTACCGTCAATGTCTTGTCTTGAAACCGGGTTCTAGCATCATGACAGCGTAGCCCTGGTATGGTTAGATGTTGACGTGGCCTGCGTGAGCACCAATACTCATTCAAACATACAGCTCTGCTGATGCATGCACTTGTCCTTATGCTATTGAGCTCAGCTCATGTTCACATTCACAGCCCATAATTGAGCCACAGTTCAGCATGAGCGGGGAAGTGAAACGTGAGAATATGTTTGTTTTCACCTTCTTGGAGATCCTAGGTCTGACGGACTGCATTTGCTTGCTAGAGCTGTTCACAACGCTATAGTTCAGTCACCAAGAAACAGGCCTGATAGACGCTTGTGGCACTAGGTAGTCATAAATGAGCATCGTTGCTCATTGCAGGGACTACGTCAACCGTGTAAGACTACAACCACGCTCATTTGAGTAACTATCACTTGTGTGAAGGTAATTGAATAGATTAAGGTGATCTGACGGACGGCATGCTACTAATGTTGACCAACTTAATCCGTTGAACGTGTCAGGGCACCTATTCTCTGAATAATCTTGATATCATGAACTATATCCACTCCAGGCTGGTCTCATCATGATGCCCCCTCTTCAATTCCCCAGAGACTGTCCGAAGAAGCTTAAGCTTATCATACTGCATACCCTGGCCAGCACCTACGCTTAATATCAATACAAGAAAGCTTCCCCATCTATCCACAAAGATCCGAATCTCCCGGTGACAGCATACTTGACAATAAGCATAACCCAAACCACGACCCACTCACCAACCTTCTTAAAGCGTACCTGAGAAGCCAACCCTTTTTCTCGCCCCCCAGTGCGGGCCGCAAATGGAAACCCCTCTACTTTACTTTGTTCAATCAACGTCTCCAGGAGTCTTTAGCTTCAAGGCACCTGCTACATATTCATGCCCCCCAAATTCAGGGTACAACATGTCACTCCAACGACATAAACCGTTTCCCTCGCTCATAGGAGGGCTTTCCCATATCCCCATCGCGCGAGCCGGGACATCCGGGGAGGGGACTTACACATAACCCGTCACCTGATTCACACATCCCACCGCACACACCTCCCTCCCGGAAAACCGTCTGAACATGGTCCCTCCACAGGATTACTTGCCCAAAGGAGCACGCCAAGTATGCGGAGCACATCAAGCCAGGAAAACAGCAGAAAAGTCACCCGTTCGGACGACTGGCCTTGGGGTTCCCTTCACATCCGGACAAGCGTCTTATTTCCGCCTTCCTTCACGGACGAGAAGGCGTTTGGGTGAGCTGTTAGCTCCGGATGGGGCCGCTGTGGGGTTTGCGATGTTGTTCTTCAACGGGCGCCCCAGTGCATTTTTTCTGTCCAGGGTACGGACATGTAGATGTTGTGGTTGCAGCAGTCACGGGGAGAGATAGCAGGGCGTAGTATCGCTGATAAGTCGAAGCTCCGAGGAACTGCACGAGGGGATGCGCCACATGTGACATTGAGGCGTTGCTTTCGCAATGGCATCTGCCAGCCGACCCCGACTTCAAACATTGCGGAAACTTTGGGCCGCTGCGTGTGCCGCTGGACAGGGCCGTGCCTGTGCCTGTGCTGCTGCAGCGCTGCAGTAAGCGCTGTGGTGGTGCCCTGCGTCCTCCGGTCTTGGTATGGAGGTGGGCTTGTCAAAGCCGGTTCAGCTTCGGCCGAAGGCTGACGGGATTGCGCCAGGTCCCTTTTCTCTGCGCCCACGTCGGATGGAATCTGGCGCTATTCCGCATGGGGCAATAACGCTGGAAAGAGTAGTTTACGAATACCTGGGCACTACGGACCGGGTCATCATCGGGCTGGAGGCTTTGGGATCGGTGCTCTGGTGGACGATGGCCGTCCGGGTGATCACGGAGGTCGGAGAAATTTGTGCTGGCGACGTTGTTTTTGGGCAGGAATGGGAAGATCATTCTCGTCGTGGGCCGGGTCGATTCCGGAGTCCGACCAGGATTCAAAAGACCAGTGACAGTGACGGTTCATTGGAGCAGCCCGGAATTTCTCTTCTACTTCAGGGACAGTCTGCCCGGCCTGGGTTCGGAGGGTTACGCACAGCACATGAAGAACGCTCCGAGGCTGCTGCTGTTGCTACCTACTGATACATACTTCGTACTGCTGATCACTGGGAACGCTGAGAGGGAGGCCAGAGGACGGGTTCTTCAGGGCCGAGCAGCGCGTTGACGGCCAAGTATCCGATGGTTCGCCAATGGACTGGCGAGACGGTGCCGGGTAGCTGGGCTTAGGGCGTTCTGGGCTCGGCTAGGCCCCTCTGGCAGGCGATTTACGAGTGGTGCGTGTGTCGGGACCATGTCTTTTACGGCGTCAAATGATGGTGGAGAGTGTGATTTCATTGATTTTGCTAGAGAGGAGACTTGGGTCCCCACAAAACCGCGTTCGAGTTCGGGTTCGTATTGCGGGGACGCGAGGACGGGCATCCCACCGTATGTATGGGGGGCATATATTAGGAGAAGCCCGTGCAATCTTAATAGTTCAGGAGAGCATGTTGCCGTTGGTTGCAGGTGCAGGACTGAAGTATAGGTGAGCGTTATCATCAGCGTCGGTCTGTCAAAGCAACTCTGCAGCTCTATTTTGTATTCGAGGGTTATCAATCAGGGTTGTCTGCCGACGGGAGAGAGTGATGTGAGACGGGTTGACGGGATCTCGGGGTGTTCTTTCGGCCAAAGTCTGAGGTAAGGGTGAGGTGAGGCGAGGTGAGGTGGTAGTGTCCTTGCAGATCCAACGAGATGTGACACTGTGAATGGCGCGAAAATGCGATTGGAGCGGTCACGTCGTGCAATCACACGCTTCCATCACGTTCTAGGGCGCCGCCGAGCGAGGGCGCAGTGGATGGTAGGTAGGTGGTGTTTGGTGTTTGTACTTGTTGCACGGAGAAGCGCAAGGTTTAGCGGGCCTTGCGTGGCGACGGATCCGGGGTACCGGGTTCGCGAGTCGCAAGATGCATCACACATCGCATCTTGTGTGTTCGCGGTTCCTGGATCACGAATGAAGATTGTGATGCCTGCGGGAAAGATCGAGGACGTGCAATGCAATGCCTCGGTCGATCGTGATACATGATACACGGGATATAGCATTAGCATTCGATCTTATCAGCCTCCCGATATCTACCCGGGCAGACGACATGTTGCGCCGCAAATTGTTTCATACGGGGGAATGCATGGACTGGGATGTCGAGGAATGGATGGGAGGTTATCATTCTGGACTCTGGGTCTGGCGGGCTTCCGCCAGAATATGGCCTGTGATCGTGAATGATGTTGACGTCCGGGCTGGCGGGTGGCGGATTCGGAAGCGGCTGTCGTCCCCGATGGCGGGGTGTTGGCAGCTTCTTGGGATTCGATTCGTCTCTATCTCTCTCTGTTGATCAACGAGTTCGGCCAGAGATTCCGTGAATGTCCGCGCCTTGCAGATAAAGTCAATGCTCCGTCATGTTTTCCCTTCTCGTCCGTCTGGTCTCGTCTCGACTCGCTGGAGTTAGTTGTTGGTGGTTGACGCCATGCTTTTCTCTGTGTCATGCTGGTGCATACTCGTCCGCCAGACATCGCTTACCGCCAAGTAGAGTGAGGTGTTGGGACGAGTCAGAGGTCCAGACGCCACGGGAAGAACATGAACAAGAACACACACAAACCAAGGCACCAAGGGGGAGGGAGTGTGAGGGGAAAGACACTTTCTGCTCAACGTGTCCAATGCCGTTCAGTGGTGAGACTGCGCTAAGACGGGGTTGTCTCTGTCTCGCGGGCAACAGGCTCTGATGGTAAGTCATGCTCGGCATGCTGATTGCGTGACCCAAACAACGTCAGTGGTTGATTACTTTCTCTCTAGTTCTGGGCTTTGTTTGTCAGAGTCATCGAAAGTTGGGCGCCGTGGCTCTTCGGGACGTTGCGAACAACCCGCCCGATCTGCTATCGGGATCGGAGTCGTGGAAAGTCGGCGCCCACTGCCAGATGTAGCGACGATCTCGGGGGACGTCTAAGGGGGGCCTCCGGGGGAGATTGGATAATCAAGTCCGGTGTTGATGCGACTTTGGCGAGACTTTGGCGAGACCAGGGCCCTGGGAACCCGGTGGGAATCCTGTGGCCAGACTCCAGAGCAGACAGACGGGAGGTGCAGACAGAAAGATAGATACGCAACGTGCAGCGCAGCGCAGCGCGCAACGTGGAAGGGTTTGTGCGCCGTAAATCGTCGTATATCGGGGCCCTGTTGATGATCGCCAAGTTGGAACGGGTGCAACATTGGCCCAGGATTGGGGTCATTGCGGCAAATCCGAGCTGGTTTACTGTGTACAATCTGTGGGCAGTACGAATGCTTCAAAGACACGAATTGTTTGGATGATTCCAGTCTGCTTGTCATTGACTTGGGAAGCGGCAGAATTAATCCGATGGGCAATTCCCTCTTGTGATGATGGATAGACAGCTCTCTGCGGCCGCTGGCTTATCCGTACAAGTACCGCCAAGCATGTGAGATTTTGGTAGCTGATGACCCCCAACAATATTGATCAAAGCCCAATGGCGACAGTATCCGTACGCGACAACGAGACAGTCCCGTTGGTTGGTATTCGTAGGCAAAAAGGCCAAGGGACCGGCGCGGTGGTGCGGCGCGGTAGGGAACGGACGGGACAGGTCTGTCTGACTGTGTGACCATGACTGTGACTGGGCGGTGGTGGTCGTGGTGGTGGCTTTCGGTGACGGCACCGCCTGGAAGCGGGTCCCCTTCTCTTTTTTTTTTCGGGGTCGAAGGTTGCGGGTTGTCGGGGCGCTCGAAGAACCCGAGACAGGCAGGCAGCTCGCTTGCGGCTCCTTAGCGTCGCTTGTCGTCAGGTACGTACCGGCGGCGCACCCTCCCACTGGCTCCCAGCGCCTCCCCTTTTTTGCGGCAGGCGTACCTCGTGGCTGCCCATTGGCTGCGCCGTAGTGCCCTGTCAAATTTCCAATTGGGCACCCGGCGGAGCTGCTGCTTCTTTAGTGGGGGTCTTACAGGCGGTGCCTCTGTGATAGTGGGGCCGCCCGAATAAGCGGGTCTTGTGCCACGAGAGCGGCTTTGCACCTCGAAAAAACAGCAACAGATTTACAAATCGTCCTCCCGCCGGTAGAGGGGCAACGTCCAACTGCAACGCTGCTGATGAATGCAAGACGCAATTTTTCATCACGGATTGATGGATCTGCTCCGCCCGTATGAAAATCCGTAAATCTAGTCCAGCCGCATGGCCAAGAGTCCCATGGACATGGTCCAAAAGGGGTCTTGATTGCCCCCGATAGCAGGGCTCTGCTGGCAACGTCTCCCGTCCGACTGAAAGAACTTTGATGTCAGTCGGGGCGACATCCATCCGCCATTGCTGTTTCTTCATCTCTCTGTTAGCTTGTCTGGGCCGATTTCTGAGGCATCATTGGTCGGCAGTTGGATTGATAGGGCGGATCACAGGAGTAACCCGGCAGAGTACACGTTGTGCCTTGCGCGCCCTCCCCTCCTCCCTAGGGCAACAAGACGTGATGGGGGGAGTGGGATAGACTCTGGGTGACGAAAATGCTGCCGGAAACCGTGTAGAGTTTATCATGTACAGGGTTGGTATTCTGACAGCGAGCGTCGTGGGTGACTGCAGCCCTTCAGCTAATCGCCGGCTGCTGTACCGCAATCAGCCAGCCAGCCAGCCCTTGGCCCGATGGATATCCCATGATGAGGTGAGATTGGGGTCAATGTCCTGATTCTTGCTGCTTCGACGCGGCCGCGGTGACATGCGCCGGGGATGGGACGCACGCAGCTGCAGGGTGCTTCGCAGCGTTGACAGTTTCCGACCGGCTGGCGGCCTGTTCCAGAGCCAGAGCCTTGGGGTGTGTTACATTCCTTGTACTCTGTCCATAGTAGTGAAGTAGATCAACGCTGTTCTGTTGGATGGCAGAATCAGATGCCAACGCCGATGTGAATGCCAACAAAATACACTGCGTGGGCTCGGGAAGTGACAAGATCCCGATAGGATTGAGCCGCGCAGGGCTTCGTTCCGGGCCCCTGCCGACTGTTGGATCTCTTGGGCCCTCATTTCTTTATTTTCGGCTGGGTATCCGTAATACGGAGCGTACAGCCTGCATCTGAGTGCTACATCAGGCTTAGGCCGCGAGGAATTGTAGTTGGACCGCGGACACGGGAGCGTAGCAACGGGAATACCACCACGGACATGTTGTCTTACGGCCGACGTGCTGACGGCCCTGGCACGACAAGAGATATTCAAACGGTCAGAAGGCCTAGAGGGTGGAGAATATGGTTATTCGGAGACTGTAGAGGTGCCCCCTCATCAGGTGAACCGTGTGCGATCGTTCGTCAGTATCTGGCTTTGAGATCGCAGGCCAGTCCCTGGCTCGGACGAGGTAGAGACGGAGTCGCGTGTTCAGTGATATGACAACAGGCTTCGCAGCTGGATGGGTGCTGATCAAGCCTGGTGTCCTGGGCCGTCTTTTTCGACCGAATCCACGTGGCTTAGAAGATGAATCCGCCGGAGTAGCGCATCAAGGTCGCGGAGTTTCGTTCTATTCGTACGTCCAGGGTCAAAGTTGCAGCTGCGTGGCATGGAAGTCGTCTGAGGTACAGAGTAGAGAGGTTAGAGCAAAGCTGCGATAATCGGGATCCCCAGCCAAAAGTCCGCAAGCTGTACCAAAAGGGATTCACACCCCTCCGCCCTGTGTCGGGGTCTGGGTGGTGGGTTCTTCCCGGTGGGTGCTTCAGTGCCCTCAGCGCTGTTGGAAGGGTTGGAGGGGGGCGAGCTAGGGGTTCTGGAGACTTTGTGGGGCCCGTTGAGCGCGTCATTCTCACTGTGACCCTGTGTGCCTGTGTCCACTGCTGACTGCGGCGGTCGTACTTTGGGGTACGTACCTCGTCGCTTCTCGCTTAGTGCTGCGGGCTACGTATCTTTTTTCCCCATCCAAGGCAGGTGGGGCACCCGGTACGTATCCCAAGTATCGTGCTCCCTGCACCTGGCGGACATCCATTTCGGGACGTTTCGAGGTGGATTTTCTGACATCTGGGCTGCTTCTGCTGCCAAAGAATAACGGCAATATTTTATTTTTATTTGTTTTTTCTTGTTATTCTTTTGTTTCCGCCGGCTTCTCATTTGCCTGCCCTGTCCACACACCACCTCCAGCACCAGCACCAGCACCACCAGTACCTGGGCACCATCAGCAGCAGCTCCAGTCCCGTCCCATCTTTTTGTGCCCCTTCCCCTTTGCGTAGGTGCAAAGAAAGAGGTACCTCCTTCCATTGCCTGCTGCTGCTGGATCCTGGTCGCCCCGAGCTGCTGGGATCTTTCTTTTTTATTCTCGCAACCCTCCCGCGCCTTGTTCGTCGACCTTACTTCTACCTCCCCTTCCCTTTCCGTCCATTATCGACGACCTCCCTCTCTTCTCTCTGTCCCTCGACATCCGTCTTGATTAATACTTCCTACCGACGGTCTTTAATACAACCTACCGCGTCGTCTTTAGCTAGACGATTCGTTTAGTATCTAGTCACCCACCCAGCATCACCAAGATACCCGCCGCCAGAGAGCGACATCGAGAAGGAACACCTCCCGAATATCACCATATCATAGCCGAGCGGGTGGTTCTTGTACGCCCGCTTTTCAACCGGCACCTTCAACAAGCGCAAATCGTCCTGATCACAGCTAGCCAACATGGCTTTCGCCGGGATGGCGTCCATCCCAAACTATGACAGCACGGCGCAGACTGCTGGAGTCCCCATCAGCTCGCGCAGTGGCCACCACGAAGAGGAGGACCTTGCTGGTGCAAACCAGAACACCGTCGACACCGCCGCCACCTCTCTCACCGAGGTTGCTGTCTCTGCTTCCGACGTCAAGAAGCCCTCCACCCCCAACGACAGCGACAGGATCTCCGCCGAGGACGATGAGGATTCCGAGATGGAACGCCGCCACTCGCTGGTGCAGTCCCTCGCCAAGCGCTATTCCCATGCCTCGGCAACAGGCACCGTTGGTGGAAACCCCTTCTTCGCCGACGAGAACTCACCTCTCAACCCCAACTCAGAAAACTTTCATGGCCGCGCCTGGGCTCGCGCCATGGTCGACCTCGTCCAGTCGCACGGCGCTTCTTTCCGCACGTCTGGTGTTGCGTTCCAAAACCTTAATGTCTACGGTTACGGTCAGGCGACGGATTACCAGAAGGATGTTGGCAACGTGTGGCTGAGCGCCGCTGGCCTTGTGCGCAAGTTCACCGGTGGTGGAAAGACGAGAATCGACATCCTGCGCAACTTCGACGGTCTCGTGCGCAAGGGTGAAATGTTGGTCGTTTTGGGCCCGCCTGGCTCTGGTTGCTCGACGTTCCTAAAGACGATTGCCGGTGAAACAAACGGACTCTACACCGACGACAGCTCCTACTTCAACTACCAGGGTAAGTGGCTGAATCATCGCAACGGGAGGAACAGGGGTTTGATGTGGCTGGCGGTGTGAGATCTCACTCGCAAGACACGGAAAGCCACCTCGTGTAACAACCGTGTAAGCCGGACAGCGCTGACAGCTTACAGGAATGACCGCCAATGAGATGCACACGAACCACCGTGGTGAGGCCATCTACACGGCTGAGGTCGACGTCCACTTCCCCCAGCTGTCTGTTGGTGATACTCTGACCTTTGCCGCCCGCGCTCGTCAGCCCCGTCACCTGCCCGAGGGAATTGACAAGAACACCTTCGCCAACCACTTGAGGGATGTCGTTATGGCCATGTTTGGTATTTCTCACACCGTCAACACCCGCGTCGGCAACGAGTACATTCGTGGTGTGTCCGGTGGTGAGCGCAAGCGTGTGACCATTGCTGAGGCCGCTCTCTCCGGTGCACCCCTTCAATGCTGGGACAACAGTACCCGTGGATTGGATTCCGCCAACGCCATCGAATTCTGCAAGACCCTTCGCCTGCAAACCGAGCTCTTCGACAGCACTGCCTGTGTGTCCATCTACCAGGCCCCTCAGAGCGCCTATGACTTGTTCGACAAGGTCGTCGTGTTGTACGAGGGACGCCAAATCTTCTACGGCAAGGCCAATGAGGCTAGGCAGTATTTCATCGACCTTGGCTACGACTGCCCTGCCCGTGCCACTACTCCCGACTTCTTGACGTCCATGACCTCTCCCCAGGAGCGTCACGTTCGCAAGGGCTGGGAAGACCGCGCCCCCCGCACGCCCGATGAGTTTGCCACTTGCTGGAAGAACAGTGCCAACTACAAGGCCCTCCAGGCTGAGATTGAGGAGTACAAGCAGACTCACCCGCTCAACGGTCCCGATGCTGAGGCTTTCCGTGCCTCCAAGAAGGCCCAGCAAGCAAAGGGTCAGCGCGCCAAGTCTCCCTTCACCCTCTCCTACATTCAGCAGATCCAGCTCTGCTTGTGGCGTGGATGGAGACGTCTGATCGGTGACCCCAGTATCACCGTCGGCTCTCTCATCGGAAACGTCGTCATGGGTCTCATTATTGGGAGTGTTTTCTACAACTTGCAACCCGATACAAACAGCTTCTTCCAACGTGGTGCCCTCCTGTTCTTCGCCCTGCTCATGAATGCCTTCTCCAGTGCCCTCGAGGTAGGTTCCCCTCTGGTCTCCGTTCTACCTTCAATTCTGACCATCGCAGATTCTCACCCTGTACGCCCAACGTCCCATAGTCGAAAAGCACTCCCGTTATGCTCTGTACCACCCCTCGGCCGAGGCTGTTGCATCCATGCTGTGCGACATGCCTTATAAGATCTCGAATACGCTAGTCTTCAATCTGGTCCTCTACTTCATGACGAACTTGCGGCGCGAACCTGGAGCCTTCTTTTTCTTCCTCCTGATCTCGTTCTTCACGGTCTTGACCATGTCCATGATCTTCCGTACGATCGCTTCTTCGTCCCGCACACTCTCCCAGGCCATGGTTCCCGCCGCTATTCTCATCTTGGACCTCGTCATCTTCACCGGCTTCGTCATCCCCATTGATTACATGCTAGATTGGTGCCGCTGGCTCAACTACCTCGACCCTCTCGCCTACTCTTTCGAGTCGCTCATCGTGAACGAGTTCCACGGCCGCAACTTCACCTGCTCCGAGTCTAGCTTCGTCCCTCGAGCGATTCCTCAGTTCCTCGGCTCCAGCTACACGAACCTTTCGCCGACCGAGCGTGTCTGCAGCGCCATCGGCTCGGTCGCTGGACTTGATGTTGTCAGTGGCGATGACTACGTCGGCTCTGGATTCCGCTACGAGTATGGCCACCGCTGGCGCAACTTTGGCATTTTGATCGCTTTCATGCTGTTCTTCCTGATGACCTACATGGTTACTGCGGAGTTGGTCTCTGAGAAGAAGTCAAAGGGCGAGGTCCTTGTTTTCCGTCGTGGACACAAGCCCGCCGCCTTTAAGGAGAAGCCCTCAGACGACCCCGAAGACATCCGCGTTGGTCCCGTAACCACCGCCGACCGTGCCCGCGTCTCCGAGAAGAACGATGGTCTCATCGAGGAGCAAAAGTCTACCTTCCACTGGAACGATGTTTGCTACGAGGTTCAAATCAAGAAGGAGACGAGACGCATCTTGGACCATGTCGACGGCTGGGTCAAGCCTGGTACTCTGACTGCTCTTATGGGTGTGTCTGGTGCTGGTAAGACTACGCTTCTGGATTGTTTGGCCGACCGTACCTCCATGGGTGTCATCACTGGTGAGATGTTGGTCGACGGCTATCACCGTGACACATCTTTCCAGCGCAAGACCGGCTACGTTCAGCAACAGGATCTGCACTTGCAAACCACTACCGTCCGCGAAGCCCTCAGCTTCTCCGCCCTCCTCCGTCAACCCGCCCACGTTCCTAGACAAGAGAAGCTTGACTACGTTGAGGAGGTTATTAAGCTGTTGGATATGGATGAATATGCTGATGCTGTTGTCGGTGTTCCTGGTGAAGGTCTTAACGTCGAACAGCGTAAGCGTTTGACCATTGGTGTCGAGCTCGTCGCTAAGCCTCCTCTGCTGCTCTTTGTCGACGAGCCTACCTCTGGTCTGGACTCGCAGACTTCCTGGGCTATTCTCGATCTTTTGGAGAAGCTTACCAAGAGCGGCCAGGCTATTCTTTGTACCATTCACCAGCCTTCTGCCATGCTCTTCCAGCGCTTCGATCGTCTCCTCTTCCTGGCCAAGGGCGGCAAGACTGTCTACTTCGGCGACATTGGCGAGAACTCCAAGGTCATGACCTCGTACTTCGAGCGCAACGGTGGTTTCCCCTGCCCTGCTGACGCCAACCCTGCCGAATGGATGTTGGAGGTTATTGGTGCTGCCCCTGGCTCCCACACCGATGTCGACTGGCACCAGGCTTGGCGCAACAGCGCCGAATACAGCGATGTCAAGAAGGAATTGCAGCGTCTTAAGGATGAGCGCGGTGTTCAGACCCCTGCTACCCAGGACAAGGCCAGCTATCGCGAGTTTGCCGCTCCCTTCTTCGGCCAGCTTAAGGAGGTTACCCACCGTGTCTTCCAGCAGTACTGGAGAACCCCGTCTTACATCTATGCCAAGGCTGCTCTGTGCACCCTGGTTGCTGCTTTTATTGGTTTCGTCTTTTTCAAGGCTCCCAACACACAGCAAGGTCTTCAGAACCAGATGTTCGCTATTTTCAACCTGCTCACCGTCTTCGGCCAACTTGTCCAGCAGACCATGCCTCACTTTGTTATCCAACGGTCCTTGTATGAGGTGCGCGAGCGTCCATCCAAGGTCTACGGCTGGAAGGTCTTCATGCTCAGCCAGATCATTGTCGAACTGCCATGGAACACCTTGATGGCTGCGATCATGTACTTCTGCTGGTATTACCCCGTCGGTCTCTACAACAACGCTATCCCTGCCGACCAGGTTACGGAGCGTGGCGCGCTGATGTTCCTGTACCTGCTCGTCTTCCTGTTGTTCACCTCGACCTTTACCGACTTTATCATCGCTGGTTTCGAGACTGCGGAAGCCGGAGGCAACATCGCCAACTTGCTCTTCATGCTTTGCCTGATCTTCTGCGGTGTCCTCGCCAACCCCGACTCCATCCCTCGCTTCTGGATCTTCATGTATCGTGTATCGCCTTTCACGTATATCGTGTCAGGCATGCTGTCGACGGCCGTCGCCAATACCGAAGTGGTTTGCGCTGCTAACGAGTACTTGCACTTCAACCCTCCTTCTGCGCAGACGTGTGAGCAGTACATGCAAGCATATATGGGAGTGATGGGTGGTTATCTCAAGGACCCCAACGCCACTACCGACTGCCAGTTCTGCACCATCAAGGACACCAACTACTTCCTTGCTGGCGTCAAGAGCGACTACGCCGACCGCTGGAGGAACTTTGGCATTGCCTGGGTCTACATCATCTTCAACGTCTTCGCCGCGCTCGGCCTGTACTGGCTGGCAAGAGTGCCCAAGAAGGGCGGCCTCTTTGGCAAGAAGAAGACCGAGTAAGATGCCACTCGTGGTCATCTTGCTCACCCAAAAGTTCTTTGCACGAAGGAAACGAACGAAAAAAGAAAATGAAAAAGAAACGTCGAGATACCTTAACGTGGAGGATTACGTGTGGATACGTGTACGAGCGAGCTGTTTAGAGAGGAGAGCTCGGGTGCAAACCTGGAGGGAGGCCTGGGCCACCTAGATCGGCCCCGAAGCCATGGGCCTCGGCAGTCATGTCTCATGGTGCATAATGATGGGCACTTTTCGTGTATTTAAATGTCCTCTGGCTCTCAAGTAGAGATGATACATTCCCCTTTTTTATTTACTCTTAATAGATATCCTAGAGATCACTGCCATGTCGTGCAATCCCTTTCGATGGAACTGCTATCCTCTTACCCGTGATTGCAACGACTTCCTTGTGTTAAGGATAAATTGCAGTGTAGGTCGGTCCGTCTCTGCGCGTGTAGGCATGTAGATCTTCAACTGAGGGCTTCTGCTGCATCGTTGGTCTTATCCCGTTGATCACTCAACGGTTTTTCTCTCTTAAGAAACTGCCGGTGATGAGTAGCAGTCCTTCTGAGAACACAGGCCAGTGGAATATCTGACTTGGTGCAGACGTCTCCAATCAGATGCAACGCCTCTGATTTGGAGGAAGACTTGCGCTGCATGCCTCTTGTTGGCCCCCTCTAGTATAGGTTAAAATGCAGTGCAGTCAGCGTGCCGTCCCGCTAGATCCCGCTGAAGAAGGCAGGACCACGATAGTTCATTTGGGAACTAGACGTACACCCATTCTGCCCCAACTGTGTGGCTCTTTTATCCCGCGCCATCTCGCACACCACCAAGCGGGGGACGCCACACTCCCTCTTCCACGGGACGAGACGGGTTGTTCATTTTCCTCAAGCTAGGAGCCTCACAGCTGAGGACCAAGACTTGCTTCAGAAAGCTCGTTTCTCACTTCAAGTTCAATATCCAGTGCCCCATGCTTTTTGATGGGCCGTGAGCATAATGGGATGTTAACAACGTGATGTGGCTGCAGTACGGCAACAAGATCCCTCGATGTGCCCAGCTGCGCAACAATTGTGAGCTTTCATATCTGGGCACCTGATTACTATCGTCCTCATTGTTTTCCACGACTGAGTTTGTTTGGGATACCTGGCATTTGGACGCCGAGGCAGTCCATGTGTTGCATGATACCTTGCTGGCAATGTGCCCATCCAGGCCTCAGATTTTGCCACGTTTACATAAGTTGTGCCGCTGTTCGTATTACCCTGGTGGATACAGAGGGAAAAGAAGACAACGATGACAACAACGACGACGACGACGACAACAACGACGACAACAACGACGAGAAGGACGACGGCAAGGACGACAACAACGAGAAGGACGACGGCAAGGACGACGACACGGACCTGCAGGCACTCCCATTCTCAACAAAGTGGGTTCTATCGTGGTGGTTTTCAAGCTTCCCGGCAACAGACATGATGGGAGATCAAGATCATCATCATCACCAAACAGCCTTCCTGGACAATACTGAAGACAGGCGCAGACTTTTTCGGGACATACAAGAGGCAGACTACCTGGTCGACGGCACTAACCCCAAGCAGTATGAAAAGTTGTCGAAGGATCGTTTCACCAGAGAGGCCTGGTCTGTCTATTGGGCCGCTCCGTACGACGAACTCATCCGTCTTCGCGATGAAATCAGACGGGGACTAGTCACACATTACTCCATGCGTATGAATCTTCTCCTGGTCACGCAAGATTTGCCTAGGCTCTTAGCTCTTGGTAAGGAAACGCAATCTATCGATCCTAGCGAAAGCAAATTGACAAAATCAAAGTGTACCATGAGGTATACGATCATAACGGTACACAGGAACAGATTGAGCTCGCACATGAATGTGCACTCAAGCTCGACTCCCTCACATTGTTGTTCGGGTATACGAAAGCGAAGGAGTATCAAGACGCTCTGGCTTCCGCCGCTCTCCGGGGACCACCGCCGGACCCTATCCTGGCCGATCTCAGAAAGAGGGCAACTGTCATGGCCTTCCTCCTTGAAGCAGCCCAGGCCGGCCATGTGACAGACGATATCTTGGAAGAAGAAGCTGTGAGGGCAGTGACGTCTTCCCAAGAACCTGATGTGATGGAAGCGCATTTCCGGGAGCTCAGACGCATCCACGAGTCCCAATGGCAACAAAAGAAACGCGAAGAAAGAGCGGCGAGGAACAACAGCATTTCCTATCTCGACAACATCTCAGGTAGACAGGAGATTCTGGAGCAGATCCAGGAGGCTGAGTACCCGGTCCAGATTCCAATCACACCTACCACCAGGTTCTCCAAACTTGAAAAGAAATACTTCTCCAAGGCGGTATGGTCCGCTATTTGGGTCACTCCCTTCAATAGTCTGCAAGACTTCAGTCGCAAGATCAGCCGCCATGAAATCAGATGGTTCGATATTCGCAACCTGTTTCTCGCCATTACGGATGACTTGCCTGACGTGATGGACATTGGTAAGCACAATGAAACCACTGACCATGGAAAGGGACTAACAAACCCCGTTTTCACAGTCAACAACCGCAAATACGGCAATCCCCAAACCCCACAAGTCGCGTCCTCCCCCAATAGTCTTCGTACTGCCACTCCTGGTCTCAGCTCCCGTCTGTCGCTAGCATCTGCAGATCCGCCGCAGGAACTTTCCCTAGGATCTCCAGCTACGGATTTGCAAAATGAGCCACAGACCCCGCAGAACCCCCCCGGTCCTGCTTCCCCGACGACAGGAAAAGGCTCTATTGCTTCTACCAAGAGCCCTCTTTCAAGAAACCCATTGGGCCCAACTACCCCAACCAAGGTTCAGAAAAGGGGCACTATGAGTGGCAGCGGCTCAAGAGGCAGCACAAGAGACAGCCCGGGAGGGTCGAGTACCAAATCTCCCAGTCTCAACCCCCCTCGGAGCGTGACAAGCCGCGATATTGTGGGCAGAAAAGTAATATCTAATGGCGATGTGGTTGCTGACCGACTCCAGGCTCACGAAAGAGATGATTACAAGTGTCGTGCACTGGGTACAGAACACAACGAGGTGGCCCACGCCTACCCACAGAAGAAAATTGAGCACGCGGGAGTTTGTGCCCGAAAGATAGAGTGTCTTGCGTTCCTGTTCGGTCAACAGAAGATTCAGGAATATCAGGATGCTCTACGCTCGAGCTACCTGGAAAGCCCAGTGAATGTCATCGCTCTCGATGAAGGTGTACGCACCATGTGGGACCAGTGCAAGATCACGCTAAGAGTCAAATCATTCAACGAGAACGAAGTGAATCTGGCACTTCATTATCTCCACGAATCGGAGCTGAGGAACAGGACGAGAGCCCCAGCACGATACAGGTGGGAGAATGATCTCACGGTGACCCCTGCGGACGTACTTTTTGATTTGACGCAAAAGCCGAGCGTCTTGGGGGAATCGAGTGTCTCCGACGAGAATACCATCTTCAGCGGACCCGCGGACGTGGACCTGGTCTCTACGGCTACACAGCAACATTTTCAAGATGGAAGCACGTTCAAAGTGTATGCGGAAGATCCAAAGTTGCGCCCTGATCCAATTCTGCTCGATCTACGCGACAAACTTGCTGTGATGGCGTCCCTCTTGGGCGCCGCCGAATACATGGACGACGACGACGATCATGGCAATGACAGTGAGGGAACGAGACAATCGGCGGTCGATGAAGCCGAAGACTATCAAAGTGTTGATGGGGATATTTCCGACATGGGCGAGGATCTTTACATGGATGATGACAACTATGGGTATGATTCAGATGAGTGAGGGAGGGAAAGGAGGCTAGGATTCGAGTCGCGACCCCTCCGCTCTCGAAGCCAGCTTGAAATGACTTCCATGTGAATAAACCGAACACTTTGTACTTGCCGGTCGTTCCCCCTTAGCTCCTTCCCTGAAAATATTGCGCCGAGCCTCTTTCCTCAGTGGACTCTGAAAATTTCACCTTGTCAACGCCGCCCGCCCAACTCCCCAAATCCACAGTCTCCCATCTATAAAAACCCCCATTTTCCTAACACTCAGCCAGTAAATATCTTTCACCGTAGCTATTCATCTCTGAAGAAGCACACGGCTCCCACTTTAACTATATATCAGCTACAAGACACGCTGGCGATGATACTCCTCGAATTCTATCAGGATATCTACCCCTCGCTTGCATTTTACGAAGACACTCAACTCAAGCTACAAGAGAACCCGAAAATGCCTCCTCTCAACCTATCGCGCGTTTCTGAGATGCTTCAGCGACTTCAGAATACCTTCGAGGAGGAGTCGCAACAAGCTGGCCCTCGGTGGCTGATCAAGACATATGACGACCTCACGCCAGAGGAGAAGAGCATACCCGACGATTGGCTTCCCCGCCTACATCACTGCAACCGAATGGGCGTCCTCGACTCGCAGGAGAAGAAGGAAGCCGCGCGGCAGAAGATCTGGGCACTGGTTTTCGACGGCTGGAATACCGACTCCCCGATCCCCAAGCCCACTAGTCCCGGCGGGAGCAAAGCCGAGGATGGAATCGTCAAGATTGGCGTTCTCAACGAGGATGCTCCGAGTTGCCGAAAGCGGAAGGCTGATGGATCAATGGCCCCCTTACCTGCCAGGCGTTCTCGCGGCGCTGATGTGTTCATCAAGGCGAAAGCTCACTGGCTACGCCAAGATCTGTGCTTCCCCCTCTGCGACTCACGAGGCCTAGCATTCGCCTCCAACATCAGCTATAGAAAGCTTCCTGGAAGCACTCTCGGTCGACTGAAGGGCGAATGCAGTAGCCGCTGGGACTCGACTGAAGTCTACCGCGGACGAAAGGCGAACAACGAACTCGTTGCTTACTGGGCAAGAAATAAGCTCGTATTCTCTCTCAAGAACAACTGGAGAGGCCGCGGAGACCCTGAAGCTGTTGGTCTCCCTGGCTCGCAAACCACCGCCACACTCGAAGGCCGGCCCACGATGGAAATTGACCAGATCATCGACCTTGGAAAGTTGACATACATTAAGCTATGCATCGATATCTGGGAGGCATACCACGACGCCGCCAGCTTTCACATGGCAATGAACAAAGACTACTCTGGGGTCTTCGAACTGTGTAAGTTTTCTCGACCTCGGTCATCGTAAACCTGTCTAACTCATCTCAAAGCCTCTTAGCCATTTGGCCCGAACATCAAGAGCCAACGGAGCGCTCGAGGAAGGCTCCACCGAACATGGTCGCGTTTCTGCTCTTTGGCCTGCTTTGATCCTTCATGACGGCTAGGCTGCCTAATTCGTGGAAAGAAACGGGGTTTGAAGAGGCTCCTTTGCTTGCAGGCAGGCCACAGGGAGCGAGAGACTCGACGCTGACAAATCTAGTCACAATGCGGGTAATACTCCAGTCCGGATGAATATACCTGGAGGGTTGCAAGCTGAGTGATCGGGTGCGAGCCCCTTACCATGCGGCATGGATCTTTGCGCGTCTCATAGGCACCAACACCACTAACAAGTACAGCCACCGGGCCTTGCATTTGGCCACTCACATGGGCTGTTATGATTGGGCTCCGCACAATAGCAGTCCACATCTAAGCGCCGACATCCTCACATGTTGGCGGCGCATTTATGATCCACGTCTCCCACCAGTCGAGTCATCGAGGTCTCCTTCTATATACATCCCCTTACACGCAAAGTCTGACGGATAGCACTCCAGATCGCAGAGGCTGGCCAAAACGATGGAGGTAGTTGGGGCCGTATCGAGCTTTATCGCTATCAGCCAAGCATTAGTGGCCGGCCGCCACATCGTCAACGTTCTTCGAGACATCCCGAAGATAGGCAGCGAACTACAATCGCTAGACTTCGAGGTTAGTTGCAAATCACGTTGGGCAAAGTCGCCATCGAAAAGTGCCACGACGATTTTACAAGAACATTTGTCCTAATTTTCCACTTCCATAGATTCAAAGTCTTGCATCTGCAGTCAAGGCCGCTGAAAAGCAACAATATATCTCCCGCGGACGCCAGGCTGAATCTCTGGATCTCAAACTAGCGAAAGAACGGCTTGAGAAAACTGTCGAAGGCCTCCAAAACTTGCATCGCCGTGTCACGCGAACCGACGAAGATGGCAACGTCAAAGCGAGGAAGACCAGATACTTATTCTTGCAAAAAGATCTTGCGGACTGTCGAGATAAGATACGTGATGCTAGAGACACCCTGCATCTTGTTCTGATGAACATGAACCTGGAAGAAACTACGTGCGTAGAGCGTCATCCACGAAAGGATGTTCAAAAGTGCTGATAACTGGTGGCCAGCCGGATGGCACTTCGTGTTGAGAGCCTCACTATTCAGTCAACAGGCCACATTCCTCGTGCCCATGAATGCTCGAGGGGTGTGGCTCCAACGGCGGGAAACCTCCTCCTGATCACACCTCACACTACCGAAAACCAATTTCCACAGCCAGTTCTAAATTCAGATCAAGCTTTACCAGAAAGGGTAGGTCAACATACACCAGTTACGCGAGAGTTGACCTCCGACGTCCAACCACGGCCCATTGAGGACGGTATGGGTTTCAAGGCCAAATTATCAATGGAAAACAAGTGCTCACGTAATTGCTTGTGTCGTTGCCATGCCTCTAAGCAGTCATCTTTTGGCTATGATGGCTGGGCAGGCAACATACTGGGCTCTTTCTCTGTGACCTCGGACAGTAGCATCTTGTTTCGGAATGCAACCAAATGCACCGAATCGAGTTGTAGGAAGAATCAGAAAGGCTCGATAACGGTCAACTACAAGTTTCCGACCTGGCTTTGGCCCCAAAGCTTTTCACTTCAGAGCTCTATGGGCAGTTTATCTGCACTGAGCGCTTCATTACGTCCAATCAGAATCCTGGCCGATGGTGCAACAATATGGCACATCATTCAAGACCAGTCAAGAGCGGAAGTGCAGCAGTTGATCATAAGGAAAGGCAACATATATCCCGATGATTGTGACTCTAAAGGATTGACACTCCTCGAGGTAAGCGTTTCATGGAATATCAAAGCGCTGATGGCATCCAGTGGCTGACATTCGCAAAGTGGGCTATCACTGCTGGAACACCAGACGTGCTAGAATTTCTGGTGCAGTTTTGGGACGGAGAGATTGCAAAGTCACATATCAATAGGTAGGTATTAATTACGAAATGTGTTATTTTCCTGGTCAGAATCCATCAACTTATCAATAAGCAGGAAGTGTGCTTTCAACGCGCAAAGTCAACTTACAGGCAGGCCACACATGACGCCTCAAGAATCTCAAGCACAACACAAGGTAGTACAGCTTGGCGGAGACACTGTTCAGGCGGTTCAGACACCGCTACACCAAGCGGCAACCTTGATCAGCAACGAAGAGACAATCCGGGAATCAGTCCAACAGGCCTTTGAACAATACTCATGGGCATTGAGTGAGTGGAACTACGAAGGCCAGACGCCACTACATGTTGGGGCGAGTCATGGCAATATCGTAGCCGTACGAAAGCTTATTCGTCTCGGCTCTAACGTGGACCAATTAAACTTCTTCGGGAGAACCCCTCTTATGGAAGCTATTGACATGGGGCATATATATGTCGCTAGGTGTCTGCTCGGGGCCGGTTGTTCGGTAAACGCTGCAGCATCGGATGGATCAACGGCCTTGCACTATGCCGCATGTCCAGAAAACGAGCCTGAGAAAGGTCCTGCTAGCATAATCAGGGTTCTGCTCGATGCAGGCGCCTCACCCGCAGTTAAAGATGCATCTGGCAATACGGCATTGCACTGCCTAGAGGATTCCAACGTCAGTAGACACGCCACAAAGGAAAAGATTCAGTTGCTTGTGAAAGCCGGTGCTGGGATCAACGAGCGTAGCGGTGATGGCGACACACCATTGTTTCGGGCTATTCGCACTAATCAGCCAGAGGTTGCGAAATATCTCTTGAAGGCAGGCGCCGAAACTGATTCTTCACAGGGACTAGAGGGAAATGTCCTTCACGTCGCTGCTGCATATGGGCAAATTCAAGTCCTTCGAAGCCTGGGTAAAATGTATTTACCTCAAGTCAGAGTGGACATGAAAGATTCTGACGGCGATACTCCCTGGGATCTGTTCATTGGCACTTTGCATCAACCAGAATGGAAACTTGGGTCTGCGCGCAGACCAACCTCAGAAGAGAAGGAAGCTTTCGTGTGTTTGTACACACAGATCAGAAATCGCAACTTACAGCATGACGTCGCCAGACTAGAGTGGGCACGACAATATCTTGTAGATGAAGACCTGCGAGGCGCCTCTGCGGCGATAGCACAGATTATAAAGGAGAATGAGGAATGGAAAGAATGGAAGGCTGTTCAAACATACCAAGCTGTCAGGGTACAAGTTCGAGAAAGAATGTGGGAGGCGGCAATTGAATCGGTGGACGAAAACGTTGATATTCTGAAAGATCAGATCTCCAAATCCCCCTGGGACCGGTGGTCTCACTACGATATTCTAGCAACGATGGATGCAGATGAGTTCTCAAACTAGGTTGATGGTACAGTTAGTCGACATTCTGAAAAAAGCATCAAGATCCGCGAACAAGTTCATCTTTGACCGGTCATCACTACAGAGCTGCAAAGCCATCCCTACTTCGTGTGGACGTCATGCCAGCTGCGGGTTGGAGCTGACTGGTAGGGAGGGGCCTGAAAAATGCCGGGGGCTCCCTAGGTCGAGCATATTCACCTGAGCAGAGTGAGGAACCTAGGAAGCTGTGCTGATGGAAGTTCAAGATTTGTCGAAACAGCGGGATTCGCGTCCCTGTCAAATCACAGCCCAGACCTTGAGCTGTTGAGTCCGCCAGACTTTTCGCTCACTGTCAGCCTGTTATCAGGGCTGTTCAGTGACGTTCACTTGTGGACGTTTTAAAGCTATCCCCTTGGTATGGAGCTACCCACGAACAGCCTTTTGGGTAAGCTTGGCTGGCAGCAGAACGTTTTCTTTGTTGCAGCACGACCGGAGGGTCCGTTAACCCGAGAGCCAAAAAGGGTAAGACCTCGAATCTACTTTCAAAAGAGCTTGTGTCGAGTCAAATAATGTGTTCTTGAACGCTACGCCATTCATCCATTTTTTCATCTCCTTCGGGTCTACCAATCTAAAGTTGCCTTGAATATTCCGCAACATGATTGTATACCGCCCAGGACGAGACAGCAGCGTACCAAAATTACCATTTCGACTCTGCCTTTCATCAAAGCGCAAATATCACTCGACAGCCTGTTACAAAACGATTCAACATTTGAAACGGATCCAATGCCGAATACAAAAAGCTACCGTTATGAGAATCTTGTCGAGCTTGTCAAGGATGTCAACAGGTTCCAGATTAAAGGCACAGAATGGAAGTTTTGTCTCAAAGACCCCACGAACCCGACCTCTCCTTGGAAGGCATTCGGAATTGTTCTTGAAGAGAATGTCAAGTGGCTGAAAAAGGCAAACAGTAAATGGCTCGACTTCGACCGGTTGTCAAAATAGATCCGGCTGATCAACCCACCCATCGACCCAACAACGGGAACAATTCAGCTTAATTATGCCTGGAAGGAAATAGTAGACAAGCTTGACGAGATTCCAGGCGGCAACTTACCTCAGTGGGTGAAGAAGGACACAAAATGGCTGTATAACGATCAGGAATCATGGCCTCTGATCGAGGAAGATGAAAATTTCAGAAAGCTTTTCAGGGAAGGGATTTGGTGCGACCTTGTCCCGATCTTCGGTATCCTTACGACCGGCGCACATCTCAACGTCTACAAGATCACCAAAGAAAAGGGCTTCCAGGTGTGGGTGTCTCAGCGCCCTGACACGCAACCAAACTTCCCCGGACTACTCGATCAAGCTGCAGCTGGTGGTTTTACACCGAGCCACAAAACGATCCTTGAGTGCATCGAAAAGGAGAAAAAACAAGAATCAAAGGGATATCCACGTCATTGGCGTGAGTTAATGCATCAGAGCCCGGATATTCCCACCATTCAATTCTTCGAAGTGCGCGATGAGAGATGGGAAAAAGGCTATGCTGGCCTGCCTGAGCCTGGCATCAGGAAAGCGTACGATCTCAGGGTCAATGACGAGAAGATTAAAGGAAAGGAAGGCCAGAATTTCAAGCTAATGGGGATCGACGAAATCAGAGAAAGCTTGCTGCATGGGCGATGGAAACCGAATTCTGCGCTGGTGATGATCGACTTCATGATCCGACACGGACTCGTTGAAAACAAGATCGAAGAAGTGGAAATTCCGAGGCTATTGAAGCTCGACCGTGAAAGGCAGTTCGGCATGGGCATCGCCGTCACTGAGCTTTCTGATTATGTGCAATTCCCTCTGCATGGAAACAAGTAGGTCCTACCATGAGGCTTCTTTTGATGTGTGGTTGTCGGCTGTGCCTATTTACTGCGTCGGTCAGATTCCATTTTAGTATATATGTAAACGGGACGTCAAGCCAACTGCAATAGTGGTTCTGCCCTGTGGCGTTCGAAAGCTTAGGTTTCTCGCATTTACAACTAAAGAACAAGAGTAACATGGGCCATCGCGCGGATGAAGCCTTTGCCATGTCTAAATCATTCAGTTACAAGGAACACTCAATATTAGACTACTTTGTTGGGAGATTACACGGAACCGATGTTAGCCATCTCGTCGTGGTGAACATGAAAAGCCCACGATCACACCTGACTTCTGGCCTTTCTCTCCTTTTCAGACGAGGTATTCTGTTGTAACAACAGGGTATCAATTCTCGCCATGACGCCATCAAGAACAGAGCGGACCAAGCCATCAGGAGCCATGCCCGCCTCAGTGCACGCATTGATAACCGTATCACCGCCAGCCATACCAGCGACATTGAAGACTATACCATGGTATCCAACAGCGCCGTGAGGAGAAGCGGTAGAGAATTGAACGTCCTCGATCCTCACCGCCGGCTCCTCTCCACCAGCCGATACCGTAGTGGCTTTGAGTGCACCTAGGTTTGAAACTGAGAAGCTGTTCTGCATGACCACATTCATCGAAGGCAGAGACTTGTTAACAAACTCCTCAAGTGTCGGGCCCATGGTGTTTCCGCTCAGCCAAGACTTGCAAAGCTTAGACTTGGTGCCGCCCTTGCGGAACTTCTGCATTCGCTTTCCATAGTCGCGAACAAGTTTCCAAGTTTCCTTTGTGTCAAGGTATGCTCTAGCCTGTTGAATTCCATCGCCGGAAAACATTGTGGGGAGTACTTTCCGGTATTTCCCAAGACGCTCCTTCTCTGGCACACTGGCAGCCAAGTTGAGCATCTTGCCTTGCCCAGCTGCCAAATCCTCAAAGTCGCAGACTGGTCGCATGTCGACTGCGTAACGTGTGAATCCGACCTTGGCCTTGCGATAGTGGTCCGCTGCCAAAGTGCCAGTGATCAAGACCATAAGCAAAGGCGTGAAAGTTGTCCCATGGCTACGGCAGGCAGCTAGAATAGATTCCATCTTTTGAGCGGGGATGCGATAGTTGTAGACCTGTGTCGAGGTTCGTTCTTGCGGCAATGGGTTGCCCAGGGAATCTTTTAGGAACTTCCTGGGCGGGGCAAAGTCCGTAAAGAAGAGGGCTTTTGAGTAGAAGTACCGGAGGAAGGCAAAGCTTAGGAAGTTATAGATGACACCAAGCGCGGATGGCTTCTTCCGGATAGTGTTTTTGACTCTCTCATTCAGTCTCATTCTTTCAGGGTTCAAGTGAACCTCCCGAGGAGCTTGTTGTCTCATTCCAGAGGCGGCTGCGGCATTGAGTGACGCGAGAAATTCGCGGTGGAAGGTCATGCCAAATGAGCCGTCGCAGACGAGATGGTGAAACAGGAAGACGACATCTCGGCGTCCGAGAATGAGCACTTTCCACCATGGCTGACCAGGTCTCACCTCTCCATCAGCCCAGAGCCACTCGCTGTGGAGCTTCTCGAATAGGTCTGAGCCCAGGGGCGGGACGTTGTGGTCGATGAACTCAACGCAGCTGTCGAGGTTGATTGTGTTAAGTGAGGCCAAAGAAAGAAAGTGCTTGCCATCTTCGTTCATTTCTTTGACACCAACCAGGCCAAGCTCTGGGCACTTGGTAACGACGGCATGAAGAGCTGCAAAAACCGTCTCATCTGACAGGTCGAGATTTTGACCGGTCTTCGCTGAGGCGTAGCGAGCCGCAACCAAGACGTTTGCTTGAATTCCTAGGCGATGATAGACATAGAACATGCGATCCACTTGAGCTGCAAGATAGTTAGTTTTTGCTCGTCGTTTTGCGGACACTAGGCTTACTGGTCTTGCGGACGATTGTGTACGGACTGGGTTGTACCGCGGCATCTTGACCCTCTTTAGCAGTGAGAGTTGTGGTGGCCATATTGCTGTTGAGCCTGCGCGCAACTTCAGGATAGCTTCGAGATTCAGGGACGCGTAGACTTCTGAGAAAGCTCCAGGCTTCCTGATCAGTGATAGATCTCCGAAGACTTTTCCGGTTTTGCCAACAAGAGCCCGGAACGAAACTTCGTCCAGGGCCTAATGCTGTATTTGAGCTTCAGTATCCCGGGGTTCGGTCCTTCACAGCCCGCATGGACGGGGTCACAAGGAAACATTGCCAAGTGATCCAAGCTCCAGACCTTTTTCGTCGGTGTCGCATCGCGCTCAGATCTTCATCCCATCACCAGCATAGCTCCCAGACGACCTCCAGTTGAACTATGAGCTTGAATCAACTTTGAAACCAATCAGCACACTGGAAATTTTTATTTCTGTCTGCTAATGAACCACTCATTATTCGCGATAGTGCCACCCCGGATTTTTAAGGTCCTTACTTGCATGAAGGCTCAAACTGCGTCCTCGGTCAAACACGAATGGTCTCTGGAACTCGTCTGAATTTGGGAAAAGCAGCAAGTCTCCAGTCAGCATCGAAGGAAAATCCGGTGCAGAATTCTGACCAAAATGTGTTGCGTGACCTTTGAGGAGCGCGACGTTGGATCCTCGAGAAAAATGAAGCCGTCGTGCTCACTCTTGGCAGCATGAGCTCAGACATCTGAGCAGCACGCCCTGCTGCATCTCTGAGGAGCAATCAAAACATCATCTATATGCGGGATAGATGTCACATGTAAGTGTGCAATGCTTTCAAACCACGCGAAACTTGTACTCTGATGTTTGGATAAACCCCTGACCTCACATCAGGACGGGCTCAACTGAGAGGCAGTTCGTCTGGTGTCTCCCCTCACGCCTCAATTTGGTATCTCATCGACGTTCGAGACGTTCACTTTCTTGACTATTCAAATCACGGCGCAATTTGCTTCTGGCGGCATAGACTGCAGATGTCAGCACTCGAAGCCGCAGCGAGACGTTTGGACAAGAAACGTACCAACACGCATGAGCCTGTTCGGACTCCCTAGCGGCTGCAAGCTCTTCAGTCCGTGCCAGGGATCAGCCCGCATGTAAACCTCCCAGAACGGCTTCCTTTCAAAGTAAAAAATATTTTGACGTGGAATGACAAGCTTGGCGACCGTCTCTGCTGCCATGGGTACTTTTCCTCGTCCCACGCCTGTCCTGTGTACTCGACGGCCTGCTCTTCCCGACCCTCTAGCAGTTGAATCCGGAACAGGCACTCGGCCTCGTGATTGGTGTAAAAGTTCTGCAGCCACTATTGTAAGACGTCTGAATCCTGGCTCGACCGTCTCTTCGTACGATTCTGTCTGTGTGGCACTCGGCGGCACGGAGAACACTTCATCACGTAGTTCCAAAATCGGTGAGCAGCTTGCGAAAACTGCCTCGCTGATTCGAGGTAAAAATCTCGAAGCTTGTCTCAAGCTATTTGCAGCTCCGCATCCTGTCGAGTATTGAGATGATTATACAGCTCTTTCCTGCTTCAGACGCAACTGCAAAATCTCCTTGGTGGTCTTGGCGTCGGCAAGCTCAATGGCAGGCGCACTGTTGAACTCGATGTCATGCGTACGGCATTCTTTGCCTGCATCGAAGTGTCACCCTCAACATTGAAGAGCTTCATTTCGAAGACACGTGGCTGTGGAATGTGACTCTGGCATTTTTTTCAGCTGGTGCTGGTATCTGGTTGAAGGCTGAAGGCTTCGTCAAGACCCGAGTTTCTCGGCTCTAAGCTGTATTGACAAGCAACAGGGTCCTCGCCCCCATATCGTAACAACTCAGTCTGTCTCAGATACTCTAGATCATTCGAAATGGTAAACTCGGCCTTGAAAATGCCTTATCTTCTCTCGTGAGTTGCGTCATGACCGTGATGAGTCTTGTTCCGTGTCCTCCGTTGTTGCTCATTGATGAGCTTGAACACTATTTCAATGTCTTCATCTTCATTCGACGGGGCCTTATCGACACCACATGCGTCCCAGTTCACGTATTTTCGGCTTGCAAGGCTGTTTGAATGTGCCATACTGCTTCCCATTCTTGGAATGTTGCTCAATCGATGCTTACTAGGTAGGCAGGTATTGAAACTGTAACCAAGGAGAGATTTAATTGAGCCTTTTCTGTTTCATGCAGCGCATACCTATATGCAACACAACTGGAGAATTCCACCTTATGCCGTCATCATTACAGTCACCCCAAAATAGCATATAAAGACGTTCTGAGCCAAATACACGCTATGATTCATTGGCGGCCGCTAACGGTCGTGGCGTCGGAGCCATCAACTGAGATAGGGCCGACCCCGCAAAGAGAGTCAAGGGCAGTTGGAATATTCCGCAAAGACCGCTTTGGGTTCGACAAGTTCTGTAAAGTCCTTCAAAATCAGAGCTACGTAAGCACGTCAAAAATCATTCGGAGAATGCCCAGCATTACGACTGACTTGAGCTGAGCCTTGGCTGTGAGACCTTGGTTTTCCAGAAATGTTCTAGCTTCGGCTGGAGACGAGCTTACTTGCTTGCCCTGCTGATCCTTCCAGGAATCACGGGATATATGACGGCTTCACAGCCAATGAACTAATGCTCCGCCAAACTCCCGCGGACCCGCGTATCAGTCAACCGCCCAGGAAGGGCACACAGCCGGAGACAGCGCGGCCAATCGGCCCCACAACCGGTATGGTCGGGGAGGCCGACTGTTGGTGCCCAGTTCAGCTCCACAACTCTGGGCGACAGTTCCCTGTGCCTGGGGTCCTCCAGACCTCCGGGTACCATGTGCTCGCTGATCTTGGCTCGGGCTGCTGATGCGACCGACCGGCTGAGTGGCAGTGACAGGCCACTGGTCAGTGGTTCGTCCGAACGTTTGGTGATCACCGGGACACTTGGCTAGCCGTTGCGCCATGAAACATTCAGCAATGTAGCTGGTAGCTGGCATGTGGCTACGTTCGTGGAACAATGTCTAACGAAAACGGCTTCTACAGTGCAAAGACTCATAGACGAGTAACATTTACAAGAATGATGCCAGCCAGCGAAGACACGGTTGAGGCGGGAGTTCCTGGATTTGCCGTCTCGGACGCGAGAAGCCGAAAGCGAGTGGCTTTGCAAGTCGCGTCATCTGGGTGGCTAAGACTGCTAAGTTTCCCATCGAATCAGCTAAGCGACCGTGGCTGGCACACACCAAAGTCCCCAGCCATGGCTGGCAAAGCACCCCGCGCAGTCACTGCGCCACCTGCAAGTGACAGAGTAACAGAGCGATGAGGGGCAGCGGAAACGGGGCACTGCTCTCAGCGGAGGGTGAGAAGCATTCTCCCGTTCTGCATGCATTCTGGCCCCTCCTTGGCAATCTCCGCGAGCTCCGTTTCTACGCTAGCTCCTGTTGAATCCCGCCTTATGTTTGGCGCCTTTTAAAGCTCAGCTGTTTCCCCCTCTGCTGACTTGGGAGACATCATCATCATAATCAAGCCTTCGACTCTTCAGCGCTTCCGATCCATATCGATATTCGACCTCAAAATCATCTAAACACTTGATCAAACATCTTCCACAGTATTATGTCTTCGAACGACTACTACGGCAACAGCGGCCACGGCCAGCAGGGCTACAACCAGGGCTACCAGCAGCAGCAGGGCTACGGCCAACAGGGTGGATATCCCCAGCAGCCAAGCTACGCTCCTCAGGTAAGATACCAACAATCCATACTATCTTGAAGCAAATCATCTTTTGGCGCATGCTGACATTTTATGCAACAGCAGCAGCAAGGCGGTTACCCTCAACAGTCGCACTCACCGTACCAGCAGGGCGGTGGCTACAACGCTCCCCAGCAGCACGGATACGGCGGCCCCCAACAGCCCACTTACGCCCAGGGTCAAGGCCACAACCAGGGTTACTCTGGACATGACAACCGCGGTCACTCTCCCTACCCTCAACAACAGCAATATGGTCAGCAACAACACGGCCAGCAAGGCTATGGACAACAGGGCGGTCCAGGCCAGTACGACCCCAATGGGCCTGTCGGCCCTGATGGGCCTGTCGGCCCTGATGGCGAGCGTGGCCTTGGCGCGACACTAGTCGGCGGCGGAGCTGCCGGATGGGCTGCGCACAAGGCCGGAGGCGGCCTGCTCGGTACTCTTGGTGGTGCTATTGCCGGCGCAGTGGGTGCCAACATGTTAGAGCACGCCGGCAAGAAGCACAAGAAGGAGAAGAAGCACAAGAAGGACAAGCACCACAAGCGCGGTCTCAGCGGAAGCTCCAGCTCCAGCAGTGACTAAGCGCGTTTCCTTGTCTCCTATCAATCACGACGTAATCGGTATGCGAAGCTGTCGGAACGCCACAATTTGGACGATACCCTGAAATCCTGCACGAGCTTATGACAATTTGGACTTCATGTATTTGGATGCACATAGGTGTTAATGTATTATTATGGTTCATACTTCAACATAAACTTCAATGATTTTGTTACTTTCATGTCGCATTACTTCTAACTGGTATCTCGGATAATGTCTAACGTTTTTATACAATTACTGTTCACTCCATTGTCTCTAGGTTCTTTGCGACCTTGAACGAGGCATCCGTCTTCGCCCGTACCTCTTCGACGTCAACGCCCGGCGCAACTTCAGTCAGGGTCAATCCCCCATTCTTGCGATCGACCTCGAAAACACACTGTAGATATGTTAGCAACTACTCACAGCACAACATCTTTATTCACGACTCACCAAATCGGTAATAATAGTGCTAACCACGCGAGCACCAGTCAGAGGCAGGCTGCAGTCCTGCACAATCTTCGAAGACCCATCTTTGGCAACATGCTCTGTCGCGACAACAATCTTGGTGTTATCCGGGTTGGAAACCAAGTCCATGGCACCACCCATACCCTTGAACACCTTTCCGGGGATCATGTAGTTGGCCAAGTCACCAATGGCGCTGACCTGCAACGCTCCGAGAATGGAGACGTCCACGTGGCCGCCGCGGATCATGCCGAAAGACTCGGCGCTGTCAAAGGTTGAGGCTCCGGGCACGAGGGTGACGGTCTCCTTGCCAGCGTTGACGATATCACTTTCAATGATGTCAGCCTTAGCCCACTGTTATTCAGAATGACGCCACTTACGGGTCGACCTCGTCTTTCGTGGGGTAGGGACCCATGCCGAGAATACCGTTCTCGGACTGGATCCAGACCTTGCGCTCAGCAGGCAGGAAAGAGGGAGCGAGAGTGGGAATGCCTGCGATTGTCAGCGACACTTTTCATGGTTTGGTGGACAGGCTAACTTACCAACACCAAGGTTGACGTAGAAACCCTCCTTCAGCTCCTTGGCCGCTCGCCTGGCGATACGGTTGCGGCGTTCCTGGGCCTCGTTCTTGGCCTTGGACAGGTTCTCGCCCTCGCCATCCTCGGCTCTCAGCTTCAGGATCTCAATGTTCTTCTCGGCGGTCGCGGGAACGATTCGGTCGACGAAAATACCGGGGAGGTCGACATCGTTGGCATCGATCTCACCAGCTTCAACGATGTGCTCTGCTTCGACGATAGTGACGGTCGCGGCCTTTGCCATGATGGGGCCAAATGCCTTCGTGGTGTATCTGCAGGTTGCTTAGGTTAGCTCAAGTTTTATCTGGTTGAATTCACAAAGCCTACCTGAAGACGCAGTTTCCAGCCGTGTCGGCCTTCCATGCCCTCAAAATGGCGACATCTCCGGTCAAAGCAGTCTCCATGAGGTAAGTCTTGCCATTGAATTCCCTTGTCTCTCTCGTCCTGCCACGTTCCGTAACGGCGCCTGACGCATCAAGTCTAACGGGGATGTCACCAGTCTGGACCAACGAGTCTAGAAGAGTCAGCCATATGACCAAACAGGCGTCGGCGATCTACCTACGTGCACCAGTGGGCGTGAAGAACGCGGGAATGCCAGCACCACCAGCACGGATTCTCTCAGCGAGGGTGCCCTGGGGACACAGCTCGATGCCAATCTTTCCTGTCAAGTATGCCTTTTCAAGAGCCTTGTTGGCTCCAAGAAATGAGAGAATGAGGTTGTTGACTTGACCAGACTTTGTGAGGATAGCCAAGCCACCCTTTCCCTCAATTCCGGCATTATTCGAGACTGCTGTCAAAGAGTGAAGGTTCTCGGGTCCCCTGCGGTTCAGCGCGGCAATCAGAGTGTCTTCGATTCATGTCAGTAATGCCAGACAGTCGCTTCATTGCGCTCGCACTCACCAGCAACACCGCAAAGTCCGAAGCCAGAACTGAGAATCGTTGATCCGCTCTTGATGTCCGCGACAGCTTCGTCCGCGGAAGCATAGAGCTTTGAACCGCCTCTCTTGACACTCGGCGCCTTCGCAGATCTTCGAATTGATGTTGTCGTAAGAGCTCGACAGCTCACCGCTCCAATGACCTTTGCGCGGGGGAAGCGCTGAGGTTGCGCGCAGATAGATGGTACCGCAGAGAGAGCGGCCGTGGCGCGGATAACCACCCTTGGGCGCAATTGGCGTGTAAGTGAAGGCATTTTGAATCTGTGTTTCTGTCCTCAACGAAATCTCAAACTTGCGACACTGAGACACCAGCTGCAAGAACGACAGATAAGAAAAGATCCAGGTCCGCTTGTCGGTAGCATTTCTGGGCTCGGGTTAGGTGGGCGCGACCTCATCTTTTTGACGAGCTCCTGGGCGGAGCCGATCGGGCGTTCTTCTGCACGCCGACGCCATCCCGTCTCCAACTTCGCGCTGACCGGGGGTTCGGCATGAGGGGGAGAGCCCGAGGGACGCTGACGTCTGCAGACCGGGGTTATCCCCGGCATCTGTTGGGGTTCTCGGCGGCCAGAAGTAGGCTCCGGGTCAGCGAGTCAAACAAAGCCGCTTTCATTGGCGCGATACGGCTAACGGCTAGCTTGACCTACCTTCCTAGATGGATAATCTGGGGATAGTAAGGAAGGGTTGGGGATGGTAAGCATAGTTCGCGTTCCCGTAGGGTACGTCCGCCCCCGCAGATTTGGGGTCTGGGGAAGATGGACTTCAAAAACGGGGGAGGGTCCCCAAGACTTTCCAAGCCTTGTCTATGCTTGGCACATTGTTGAGGTTCTCGTCGTTCTTGTTTCTCACGTTGTCGTTTGTCCTGAGAGCGATACCGTCTCGTGTCCTGGTTTAAGGTCTTTGCCATTTTCATCCCGTTTATCAACAAGATGACTCGTAACTCCAAGGAGTACGACATGGACCCGAAGGTCGAGCACACCGAAAGCCAGGTGGCTGCTGACGCGGAGCGTCAAGCCCATCTGACGAGGACCTTGCTCTTCAAAGTCGATACAAGGCAAGCGGATTTCCATCAACGAACCTTGATGGGATGAACATCAACTAACATGTCTGTGGCTACCAGGGTTCTGCCTCTTCTGGCCTTGCTGTTCCTGTGCTCCTTTCTCGATCGAACCAACGTCGGTAACGCGAAGATCATTGGTCTCGAAGAGGACCTTGGCATCAACAACATCCAATACAACCAGGGCTTGGCTGTCTTCTACGCGACTTACATTGCCAGGCATGTTATTGCTGTCGTCCATAGTCACTCCGACTTTGTGAATGGACGCCCTGTCTCCACGTACCAACCGCTAATGCATGTCTAGCGAACTGCCAAGCAATCTCGTCCTGAAGAAGGTCTCGCCAAGAATCTGGCTTCCGTTCCTGACCATCGCATGGGGTATTGTTACCATGTGCCTCGGTTTCGTCCGTAGTTACGGAAGTTTTGTCGCCGTCCGCGCCGTTCTCGGGATGTGTGAAGGAGGCCTGCTACCTGGAATGGTTCTGTACCTGTCCGGTCTTTACACCCGTGGAGAACTCGCTCTTAGAATCGGCATTTTCTACACCGCAGCGTCTTTGTCGGGTCAGTCATTTTTGCCTACGCATCGACTTCTTCAGGAGCCCACTAACACATTGGCGCAGGCGCATTTGGTGGTCTTCTTGCAAGAGGACTTTCTGCCATCGGCCCGAGTGGAAATCTTGAGGGTTGGAGATGGATATTCATCATCGAAGGCCTCATCGTGAGTTTTCCTGTACATACGATAACAATTAAGCTTTACTAACATTGGATGAAGACAGTTGTGTGTGGAACCATCGCCGCTTTCGGTCTGCCGAACAACCTCGCAACTGCAAAGATTCTTACGCCCGAAGAGCGAGAATGGGCCTTGGTCAGACTTCAAGGCCACGCCGGGTACAGGTTCAAGTAATAAAAGCTGCTTCTCAATTATTCCCAATGGTTGCTGACAAACTTCTTAGTCAGGCCAGTGAGCGAGAGGAGAAGTTTCGATGGTCGGAAGTTGGTCGCGGCGTTCTGAACCTTCAAGTCTGGTTGAGTTCGACTGCTTACTTTGCAATCCTCTCAGGCCTGTACTCTTTTGGCCTGTTCGTAAGTCTTGTCGCTTGAACTTCTCAGGGGTGATCAACACGTGTTGACGGGCTTGAACATAGCTCCCTACCATCATCAATGACCTCCACATCGCCTCAAACGCCAACCAGTCTCAGCTGTGGTCCGTTATCCCCTACGCTGTTGCTACTCCCGTGACAGGTAAGTTCTATTTTAACAGCGGTCGTATTGGAGCTTCTCTAACTTGGCTCGAAGTTCTTGTTGCGTTCTTGTCGGATCGTCTACGGGTGCGCGGCCCGCTCATGCTCGCCGTCCTGCCGATTTCGGTCATTGGCTACGCCGTCATCGGCAACGTGACTGCGCCCCAAACAAGATTTGCAATGACCTGTCTCATGGCCATTGGAATGTACAGTGCAGTCCCGTGCGTTCTGAGTTGGAACTCGAACAACTCGGCCGGGCACTACAAGCGGGCAACTACGTCGGCTTTGCAGTTGGCAATCGCGAACTGCGGAGGCTTTGTTGCGAGTAAGTCCCCGCCATCCCCCGACTTAGAGCTTGCGCTAACATCTGAAAAAGCCTTCATCTATCCCAGCACCCAAGGCCCATACTATCACAAGGGTCACACCATCATCTTGGGACTGCTTTGCTATGCTTGGGTTGCGTAAGTCTACCTCGATTTAATCCTAAGGTTCCCTCACTGATAATCTTTACAGCACACTACTGAATGTTCTTTGGTGTTCCAAGATTAACCGCGACAAGGCTGCGGGCAAGTACGACCAGTTCATCGGCACGGGCGACGATAGAGAGCCTGAGTTCAAGATGGTCCTGTAAACCCTCATCAGCAATAGATAAGGGAATCAGCATTTTTGGGAATACATAGAGTTGTACACGCTCAATACTAAAAGGGATATGGTATAATGATCACGATTCTACTACGGCCTCAACCTATCCTTTATGCCATGACCTTGATTAGGTTCTAGACGGAGTTTTCCTATTGTTTTGCTCAACCAACACGAACTTTGATTGCCATATTCAACATACACGGCCACTTTCTCTTCTCATCTAGATAGATCCTCTTTTTAACATAAAAATAGACTTGCCAAGCAGCTTTAGGCCTCGAAAGACTGGAGGTAAAGCATGGCCTCACCATTAAGTAGGCATTTCTGCGTCATCTTAACTGTGTGCATTATTCTTATAGTATGATTGGCCGAAGATGCTGATAGATGGGATGTCAACTTCACTCTGAGGCTCTGCATAGACATTCAATAACATGATCCTAGGCGCGTTTTGGGTCTGTAGCCCCCGCTGATTATTTTACAATATTTTATCCTCTTCTTTACAACTTGGACTGACGGGCTGGAGCAAAGTTTGAGCCTCCGATGGCCTTTGTAATGCTGTCGACCGACTTCAGAATCCACTCGCTGCCCTCGTCGCTCGCCAGCCATTGCGCGCCCTGGATGTCCTCCTGGTTGTCTGCCTTGAACGTGCCGTCCTCGAAAGCCTTTCTCAATCCAAAGACGTGCGACAAAACTTGCGGACCGACGCCTGTTTGCGCTCTCAAGCATGAAATAGCGACAATAGAAGTCAAGACTCTGCCAGTGGTCGCAAGACCCCCTCGCTCTTTGGGATCAGACAGCAGACCCGCGTAGTGGCTGTTGAGAATGTGGACTGGCAAGTCGGGATGCGACTGCGCAAGCTTCTCGTAGAGCTTGACTTCAAACGGTGCGTATACTGAGTCCCAGAGCCCCTGGCCGCGCCCTGTGATCTCGCCGAGGTTCTCGGTAGTGGGTGCGCGTGTCGGCTTTGTCTCCAGTTGCGAGGTAACGTCTTTCGGGAGGCTGGCGTAGAACGCATTCAGGCAGTTGATGGTGCGCGGGATCCCGTTGAAGCTGATGCACTTTAATCCGATCTCGCGGATGAACTCGGCTGTTTCGCGCTTGTCGGGGCGGCCGCTGTTGGAAGCGACGCTGTAGAGGGATTCAAGAGATTCGGGGGAGTTAAGAGTAAAAGTCGTCGCGGCCTAGGATACTGGGTTAGTCTGGGATCCCTTCATGTGCATGGAACTCAATTGACAATTTCAATTGAATCCCTGATGCAGTGACATACCGAGATGGCAAGCCACGGCTTTGCGCCGACGTTCTTCTCCGCGGCACCCTTTGCGATCGTCTGGTAGACCTCACGAATGTGCGACGGCGCAGCAGCCTGCCCCGGGCGCGCAAAGGGCGCGTTGATGAGAGCCTTCAGAGACGGAGAGAGCTTCGACATGGTGTTTTCTTCTTTGCGATCGTCGGTCTGTTGCGGTTTTCTCGCATTCGCATCATCCATCGGGAAGGCCAGAGGGTGATTGCGGGTGGTAAAGTGGTTTTTTCTGGTTCCAGAACGGAATTGGTGGGGGAGGTTCCGCGGTCGGAAGACAAAAGATGCGCCGGCGACTCGGACTCAGAAGTGTTTCCGATGGCGCGAGCTCCCATGTGATGTCAGCGAGGTCGGCCGTGGGTCTTTGCAACCAACATTGCGCCGAGTTGCCGAGAGGTCGCCGGGGCTACTTTTGGTTTCCGTGGGCGTCGGAGGATGGATGAGAGGCCGGCGCGTATCTTTGGGCTATGCTATCGCGTGGGATGGACTAAGACAGGGGCTGTGATGACATGGTATTGGTGCTACTTATCAAAAGAGCATATCCGCGGACCGCATTTCCTGGAAATGGACATGGAAACTGTTTGGGTCTCGATATCGCATTCTCACGATGACTGGTAACAAGCAAAAGGAGCCGTTCTGGCTGGGGTAAGTTGGCAGACTAAATGTAGCTGTGATATGACTGACTTGCGAATAGAGGCGCAGCGGCCTCAATGGCTGTTTGCTTCAGTGAGTTTTGACTTGATTGTCCTCAACGCCTTGCGCTGACCGTATGATCATAGCTCACCCTCTCGATCAAACTAAATAGTGAGTTTTGCTGGATGTCTAACGCTCAACAAAAGCTGACCGGATTAGTCGCATGCAGGTGTTGAAGTCAAGGGAGTCCATGTTCCGGGCAATGTATCGCTTCGCTGCAAGAGATGGTTGGTGCCCACTGATGATGGAGAAGACTGAATCGCTGACTGGTGCCAGGAATATTCTCTCTGTGGTCCGGTCTTTCTGCATCGATCTTTCGACAAACGACATACTCCACCGCTCGATTCGGCCTTTATAACTACTTTGCGCAATCAGCAAAACAATACACGGGGAAGGAGAAGCTATCAACGGCTATGACGATAACGTGCGCCGGGTTGGCCGGTGGCATGGCTGGGCTAGTTGGCAACCCGGCCGAGGTCAGTAGCTGCGAGTACGAATGACTCGAGTGGTGTAGCTGATGAGACTGCAGGTTGTACTTGTTAGGATGTGCGCCGATGGCGCAAAGACCGCTAGCGAAAGATTCGGGTACTCGAACGCCGCTGAGGGCCTCTACCGGATCGGAAGGGAAGAGGGGATCGCAACGTTTGGCAGAGGCATCTCGGCCAACGTCGTACGCAGTGTTCTTATGAGTATGTTCACGATGTTTGAGCCAAATGAGTGTGTAGATTTGAGCTAACAGGATGTAGACGTGGGACAAATCGCCACGTGAGTACTAAACGAGTGGACGACCACGAGCGGTGGGCTGGCAAATACAGAGCTAACAACAGACAGATATTCAACCGCAAAACGATACCTATTGGCAAAGACAGAAATGAAGGATGATATCAAAACCCACGCCGTGGCATCCCTCTTTGCCGGAACTGCGGCGACAACTATTTGCGCTCCTGCCGATGTGCTGAAGAGTAGAATCCAGAGCGCCGCCGCGAGCGGGCCTGGCGGAAGCGTGAGACTGACTCCATGTACTGGAGTGAAGCGTGATGCTGATCGTGTTGCAGTCCTTGCTTCATATTGTGCGGACTGGTCTCCGGGAGGAGGGCCCTAGGTTCCTCATGAAGGGGTGGACACCGGCGTGGCTTAGACTGACGTGAGTCGAAAGGAAGACAAGAGATGTGAAAGCATTGGCTAATCGTGTTTCGTAGGCCAAACACCGTGTTAACGTTTGTGTTCATGGAGCAGCTGAGGAAGTTGACCCAATGGCAACTCGCAGCCCCAGTGGAGACAATGAAAGCGTGATGAGCCTGAATCTCAGGCGTGTGCTAGATTTAGAAACCAAATTCCGTCAGATTGGGCCAGCTCAGCCAGTCGAAGTTGTTCATATCGTCCCAGGACAAACCTGCAAACGAGGGGTCGAACTCGTTACCGGGCTGGTTGAGGACTTCGGCAATCTGGTCGTCGGACATGGTTGAGAACTGGAGAGTCCCTGGCCATAGCTGGGACTCCATGTAAGGAGGCTGGGAGACCGGCAACCCCATTGAGTTGATGTGAGGTGATGCCGCGACAGCGGAGGACGGCGTGCTGAGTTGACTGGCGCGCCGAGGGGCTGCCTCGTGATGTATGGCAGCTTGGGGTTGACCATCTGTAGCCACAGCGGCCTGTTTTACAATGTGTCGAAGATATTTCCCGTATAAGGTAGACAAACCATTTCTGTGGTTTGTGGCTGATCCAATGCGTTCCAAAACGTCTGCTGTCTCTTCGATGAGATTCCTGATACTCGGCGCTAGATTCGAGCTGCCTGTTGCATAGGCGCTCAGAGTCAGCGCAAAGCAAGCGGCAAATGAGACCATGATTGTAGTGTTGTTGGGGATTGACTGCAGCTGAGCCTCTCCCTGGATGGCTGCGCGCATTACCGTTACGGCGGATGATAGGCCGGCCGTGCGGAAGAACTGTCGGACTTCCATGGGGGCCGTCGGATGATTGATGACGCCTCCATAGGTCGACAGCCGGGTATGGGTGACGAGGATTTCGACATAAGGGGGCAAACGACGCTGCGGGCCAGTGCCGATGGAGAAGCCCCATTCAGTAAGCCATTGGTCGAAGAATCTCTCGATGGCGCTCTGAATGGACTGCGCGATGAGCCCACCATCAGTGGATATGCCTTGCGATCCATCACACAAGGCGCGGACTGTAGCGAGCAAGCCGTCGAGGTCTCGTCGGAGTACGGCCATCGATACAAGGTGGCCATCCATGGGGTCTGCGATACTGGATCTGTGCCATTGATCGCAGTCCTTGATGATTCGAGTAATCGGAACAGTGTAAGGGCGGCCGCGTGCTAGCGACATGCCTCTCTCAAGAACGAACAAGGCAATCCAGCAACGCTCGCGGCGCCGGAGAAGTCGTTGGCCTAGATCGGACGTGTGTTCAATCTGGCTGAAGCCATCCATTGCAAGAGCGGTGCGAGGATCGAGACATTCGCCGCGAGTCAATGCCATGTTCGAACCGGAGCCGAGAATCTCCATTGGTACCAAGAGCTTGTGAAGAGATAGGTCGATGGCAATGGTGGCGGCCATGTTGACATACCAGCACGTCTCGTCGTCGGTACTATGCTGTCCCGGGAACATCCACGGGACGTTGACCATGAAGGCGAGAACGATTTCGACAGACTTGTGACGCTTGATGAGAACTCGTTGACCCAAGGTCTTGCAGTGGTTCGAAAGTCTCTTGGACAATGCTCCGGCGGAGGGGAGGAACAGAGCAGACGCTGCCATGATGGAGGTGCAGAGGAAGGCAGATCGAGCTCGAGTGAACCCGGGCGTGTAAATCTTTGGGTCAAGACCCCAGCGGGTATGAGCAAGCTTGCTGTGAAAGCTGAGCAATGTGGTGAGTGACATTCAACATAACACAAAGGCCCTGACTTACAATACGAATAGCGATTCTGCCTCTTCTTCGGTCACAAGACCCATGGTGATTGGGTCGATGTCGTCGCCAACGTCGAGGTTGACGCGGACGGAGGTGAAGAATGACTGCATCTCTAGATCCTCTTCGGGCTGGTCAACCTGTTGCTGCTGCTGTTGCTTCTTGCGACTGACACGAGGGCCGGGCTGCTTCGGTGAAAGGCCGGTGATGGGCTTCGGTGACAGCTGCAGGTTGGAGGCGCGCGCCAGCAACTGGAGCGGATTCTCGGCATCGTCGATGGCCAAGCTCTCTTCATTGTGATGGTGCAAACTCATGTAAGTGTTGCTGTCTGGAGTGTTATCCAGTTCATCATCATCGTCAGACGAGAGGTCGGGTTGTTGGTCAGGACTGTTGAAATGAGACGACCCCCGTCTTAAGTGTGAGGAGGCGGTAGTTGACCGAGCATTTCGAGAGCCCTCCAGGAGTGCCTGGAGATTGCCGATGGCCTTGTCATCTTCGGAATTCTGTTCTCCTGTTCGGGATCGTTTGATGGCCTGCTCTATCTGGTAGAGAGCTTTATCCAGACCCTTTCGCTTGCTGTTGCGTGCCGCCACTAGTCAATAAGGGGGGACACACATGGAATGACTGGATGGGTGGGGGATGGATGGGGGTGGTGTTTATTTTGGGGGGTGTCTCGGTCGCAATGGTGTCCATCCATCTGGATGGATAGGTAGATGGACCCGAGCGGGCGGCTGGGGGCCTTACTTCTTGATGCCTTTCTGTCTTCCGGCATGGAATGTAGGCCGTATGCACTCAGAATCGAGCTGAATGCACCTCTTGCATTTGTTCTCATGCGGTGAGTAGTCGCACTTGATCTTGCTTCGGCGGCAGACCAGACAGGCGGCCTGCTTTGGACGTTGCGATTGAGGATCCTCCATCCAGGTGAGGGGGCTTTGTGAGGAGCCGGGTGCACTACGGCGATCTCGGTGAGGGACCAGCAAACGAACGGGGCCAAGGTGAAGGGAGTGTGGGAAGCACGCGATTCACGCTTGACGGGAGACGTTTGGTGGTTTCGGTCGAGATACTTGATGATATCAATCGTTAGAGATGATATAGACACGCTGCCCCTAGAGCAGACAGCTCCGCTGTTGAAGGAAGTGTTAGAACATTGGGACCCTCGATTGACGAGATGTTGACTTGATTGACTGACGAGGCGCAGGGGGGAGAGGCTGCTCAGCTGCTGTGTGACTCGTGTGAAGCCGGAATGATTGGGGAACAGGAGTGAGGGCACGAATCAGCATTCAGCCATCGCCCCGTTTCCCGGCAGAACAGTCTTAGTCATCCTTGGAAGTCCCTTGGCATAGGACAGATTACATAACGCATTCGGTCAGTCTCCTGGCGGTCTCTGGGGGTGTTCGTTCAAGAGAGTGGAGGTGAGCCAGGGGTCATAAGATGGGGGAAGCTCGGGGGGAGCTTTTCTGCTGCAGTGAGACGGCGGCGGCCTGTAAGCTTCAGCAGCTCTCTCCGTCGGAGTTCTTACGCTTATTATTGAGACTAACCGAACAAGCGAATGAACATCAAAGGCGCGGATTACGAGTGGAACAGCTTCGATACTCCTACGGATAGGTACAGCTTGATTGGCCTTGAATTTACCGACGATGAACATCGACGTCAGCGGCCCTCCGTCGCAGGCACAGCAGCTAGTAGCTGATTATGCCGCCGATGCAGTAGACTCCTCTGAGGGCTGAGCTGCGCGGCCTCAGCTTCATGTAGGATTGGCCTCGCTCTCTTACGACTTTTCATAAGTTATTAAGAAAACATGTACGCCCAACATCGATGTCTGTCATCTGTCTTTTCTTTTTCACACAAATAGTGTATTTCTACCTCATTTCCTCTTTCCGAGCCCGGTCTCAGTATTCATCGCGCGCTCGATCTTTCATCATCACCGACCGCCTTTTGGCGGGCTCTGGCCAAAGTTGAGCCACATCGAATCACCGTCTGAATTTCATGAATCCAGCCAAGTCCCATCTGGCCGTCTACAACATGACAACGGCATTACCCCTAGATCATGTCGCTCTTCGGTCCGGCACGCCGGCTGAAGTTGCCCAATACCTGCGCGGTGTGCGTGCTAGCACCACCGACCCTGCGCCCATCACAACCCAGTTACATGACGCTGTTGCGCAGGGCTCAATTCCCCATGCCGTTTTCGCCCTATGGACTCCCCTCCATCGCGATGCGAGATCTACCGTCGCCGGACTACAACAGTCCGAATGTCTTCTCGAGAGGAAGACCGCGATCAAGACCTTCGTCAAGGCTACGCGGTCGGCCGTGACGATGGATGAGATTTGGAATGTTGCTGGTGGCACCCCTGGCATCGCGGCACTCATGAGCAATCTCAGCACCGATGAGATCAAGCATTTGTGCAACGGCCTCGCCAAGACTGCCTCACTGTGCGGCAGCCGTCCTGAGAGACACGCTAGATTGACTGAGCTTGTCGAACTCCTGTTAAGCCAAGAGAACCCGGATCCCCGGCCATTGCAGATGTGCTACAAGCGTATCCTGCCTGCCTGCACGACAAAGAAGGTGGCTGAGCATGAGGAAAGTCGTCCGTCGTGGTCACAGAGACAAAAGGCAATTATTCTGCGCGCTCATTCTGCACTCTATGAGACGAGGTTTCTGGACACTTTGCTTTCAGTGGAGACTGACGAAGTTGACTTCAATGCTTGGAAACAGTTGGTCAATAACAACCCGGGCTTCGCTAAGGATGTTCTCTCCAAAGTCCTCGAAGCCGATGGGCCCCTGCCGATGAAGCCAGACGACTTCGTTAAACTAGCCGAGGACATCACCAAGCCTCTGCATCGTCGTCGGTCATCGACTGAGAAGAACCTGGCTTTGGAGATATTAGAGGATCTCGTCGCGATTTTCGAGAAGCACTCTGACCTGACGGAGTATCTCAACGTCGAACCAAACGGGGTATTGCTCAATGTCGTCAAATTCTGGGAGCACGCTCGCAGTACCAGGCCGAGGATCCAGCGACACCTTGTCAAGTTGATTGGGCTGGTCTACCAATCCTACTTCAAGTCCGCCAAAAATGTCACCGACATGGTTCAATCCGTCCACCCGGCTGTTTCGTACCGACTGTTCCGACTCACGATCCAAAGCTCCACATACCATAGTTTCGATATTGAGGAGGACGCAGACGTATCCAAGGCCTCTTTCAAGAAGCTGAAGGGCCCTTGGCCTGTAGATCTGTTCACTGCATTCGCTGACGACGATGCGGATGCATCTCTCCGTCTCTTCCGAAAACTCATCTCAACCTTTCCGGAGTCCCAATTTCTCGTCTGCTCTTCGCTGTATAGATGCTCCATCGTTGAGTCTGCGCGGGAACCAGAGACCGACAAAGGTGACCCATATATACTCGAGGCTTCTCTTGTACATGCGTCATCAAGGGAAGCAAACAGCTCCGGTTCGAAGACATCAAGCCTTGTCAAGCAAAGATTGCAAGACTGCAAGGACAATGCCGCCAGGGCCCGAGACTGGGTCTTTCGACAAGGATGGGCCACGATCGCCCTCAATCTCAGTGTCGCGACGGGTTCTTTCGATGTCTTTGCGGACACCATTGTCTGGGCTCGTCGTTTCAACAAGGATCCAAACGCCGTGAAGCAGCTCTACTCATACAACAACTTTCCGACCATCGAAGCTACCGACTTGCTCAGCGGTATTCCCTCATTCCCTTTCCGCCTTGAAAACCCGAAGACTGGCATCAAGCAGAGCGTTGAGTCTGGCAACAGAATCTTGATGCAATTGCTCGAGACAGCTGTGATGGCCCTCCGAGAGCCCAGCTTTCAGCAATATGACTGGAGTTGCATCACCTCGTTCCCAGAAAAGGTCATTGAGAGGCGGCTTGTCCGCGCCAACAAACTCCAGAGAGCACCTCATTCCTTGAGCGACGATGAGGTATTCGACTTTCTTTGGAAGCCAACGATAGAGTTCCTGATTGAGGCAGAAAGGTACCTACTGCAGCCCAATATGGAACGGCTCTACCCTCGCGAAATCAAGGGTCTCATTCACAGCATTGACTTCGACTTCGCCAACAACTTGCGACCACACTCGGCGAGATTCCTGGACATCCTTGCCCAAGAACGGGACAAATTGTGGAAGGAATACCGGCCCCGCCACTTTCCAGCAGTCCATGACTTGGAAACGCCTTGGCCTCGAGGGCTGCCAGTGCAATATCTTTGTCCCCGTGAGGTGGCGAGCGCGATAGATCTCCCCTACGTGTGTGCAAGAATCGAGGCTGTTGTGTTCGGTACACCGGACATCCTCCTCCGAGAACCACCAACTGACACAGCGTTACGAGATGCAATAGGCCCCTGTATTGAGGACTACTGCTATGCTTTGAAGACCTATGTCAACACCGCGTCCGATGCTTCTGAGAGAGATACGCGTATTCGAAAGGCATGGCGCCACGCAGTTGATAATCTCTCTGGGGATCATATGACCAAGTCAGAGTCCCTAGACTATTGGTCTTACACTTTCAGCAGTCGGGCAAATGTGAAGCTGCCCTTGGACGTGGAATCCGAAGTCCCCGGACGTCTGGAGCCGGTTCTTCCTGATGTCGATGATCCCGATTTGCCGACCGAATGGAATCCTTATCTGCAATCAGACGGAATCCTGTGGGACAAAGGTCCTAATAATGGACGAGAGATTCCTGCTACTATTGTCACCCAGATGATTAATCACGGAGGTCCTTGGTTCGCACCTACTATTATCGACAATCAGTCGCCATGGGATGATGGCGTCTGGCTGGAACCGCCTACCCATACATGGAACTTCTGGCCCATGAAAGGCGACTTGCCCGTTTCCTGGACAACGAAAGACGCATACGCTGTCGCCCTTTTACTCTATCTCAACACCCGTGAAGGGGCAGACAGTTCAATACTGAAATCCAGTTTCCCCTCCAAGGATATCGTCCGCTTCCCAGCAATGTTCTTGGACCAAGACTGGCTGGATAACGTCGGGTCCTATGACTTTGAGGTCTACGACGGCAGCATCGACCTCGTCATGTTCGCACCTGTTTCACTTGTGGCCGAAGTAGCACAGTCTGTTCTTCAGGACGTCGAGGAGAAAGAGAGCTTTCATCCCAATGCAGTAAAACCAATGGATTTGGCTATGCGGCTTGTGAGTAGGCTGGCTGGTAGTGATCGGCCATCCTTAGCTCTCCCATTGATCCAGAAGATCGTCCTAGGTAGGCCCGATGATAGCGCTTGGCACCGAGAGCTGTTGAACAAGGGGCTGTTCTCCAAGCTTTCGCCGACAGACACGAAGACGTTCTTGCTGTCCATTGCAGATGGAATATTTAGCAAGCTTGGCCAGCAGGATGTGAGGAACAAGGAAGAGGCCGAGCAGGATACAGGTGGCAGCGACAGAAAGACTCCTTTGGTAAAGGTTACAACTGTGAAGATGCTCGCCAAGCTCCTCAGCGACTCTCCTTTCTTGGACCCGAGGACCTCGCTTACTATTCTCTCGCATCTGCTTGACAAAGCTCGTCACATTGACATTCGTGTTGCCATCATCGAGAGCTTGTATGGTGCGCTGGGGTCAAGCGCTGCTTCTGACGTAAAGGATAACATCCTGATTTTACTTGAGAAGCATGCCCTGCCACTAGCTGCAGGCTTCAATGAGCGCGGCCCTGCCTGGGCATCTTGGGAGGAGGTGGAAGCTGGTGAGCCGCTGCCGACAGTGTCGGCCATCTCAGGGGACAATGTTGTCCGTCAGATCTTTGCAACCTGGGACTATCGTTTCATAGACGATTTGGATATGAGGAAGAAGATGGTCGCCTTGTCTTTGCGGGTGATCGAAGAGTCCGCGAAGAATCACCGTCAATGGCTGGAACTCTTTCTCAAGAAACACAACCTCACTCTATCCACCGAGGAGAAGCTGTTCAATACACCTGTGGATGCGGGGATGCTTGCGTTGTTCGGAAGAAATCCGGAATTCCTCACACATTCTGTCTTTGGGATGATCATGGACAGTGTGTTGACGCAAATCTGCCCGCCGCCGGGTATAGCTGCCATCAGCAAGAAAGTCAGAAGGGATACAGGACTTTCGGAATCTAACGCTGGAGAGCATTGGCTTTCCGCATTTGGCAAAGATACTGCAGTATTACGGCAGACTGGGGCTTTTTCCCTGCTAACCCGAATGCATCATCCCATCAACCGAACAGCGCCCGACTCCTCAGGCTACGTTACGGTGGAAGTTCTTCAACAGTTTGCACGAGAACTCTTTGACTCCCTCGTCAGGAGCGGCGATGTTGACTTCCTCGAAGAAGTCTTCCGAAGCATGACCCCGATGGAGAACAATGAAGACAATGTCGAATCACTAGCACGCTGGAAGCTTATTACACTGCCTATACTCGAGGAGGTCATCGCCAAAATCGCCAAGTTGCGGACTCTGGAATGGCAAAAGGACCTCAAACGTGAGCCGGCCAGACTCCCGGACACCTTCCGGTTGAAGTCGGCCTTGGTCGTGTTCCCAGTGAATGATGACGAGGAGGAAATCTTCATGAAAGACGTCATGCGACTAATCGAGGAGTTGGCACAAATGAAGGGACCGTACCACAAGAAGTGGGAGTACTTCAAAACGAAGTCCATGAAACCCTGTCGCGATCGGAGGCGCCGCATGTTTCACCTAGCTAATCGCTTGGGTAGTCTTAACGGCGTCGATCTTGACAGTCCTTCCTTGCCAGATCAGCTCCGGGTTGAGCTTGCAGCGTTCCTGCTGGACAAGGGGCGCCCATTTGTTGCCAAGGACCCGGATGTTGTAGCTGGTCTGAAGGCCATGCTGAGCGAATGGGCAGAATCTCCCATCGAAGAGTTCCGGACCAGCGCCATGGAGATTGTGGACGGATTCAAGAAGGCTGGCAATGATGATTGGTTCACGAGAGGAGGGGGACTCGATTGGGTCAAAATTGAGACGGACGACAGCGACAGTAAGGAGGATGTTGAGTAACACTGCATTATTCAAGCTTTTTTAGACAGTTGATTATGGCTTGGGCCTCTTGCTTTTGTTGGCACTCTTACCAAAAGTGCAATACAGAAACAGTGCATGCATTTCAGCTGAGCAATGAAGCCGCAAACCCTCACATGCAATTTGTCCTCGAGAATAAATGAAAGATGCAAAATTCCTTTCTCTATCTCAGCTTTGCCTTGAGGCTTGAAACATATAAGCCAAATGGCTAAATTTCCAAGCCCCAGGACTGCCAAAGTCAGCAAGCTAGCCCGTTTCTTAGCCAAGCTGAGCGCGCCGTCGTCTGAGCTGAAGACATTACTGGCTTAGTCCATTCGACGATTCAAATCGAAACGTTTCAAGTTATTATGTCAAAGGCGGTGTGACCAGGCAGCAACTTTTGAAAGGAGACGAAGATATAAGTACGTGGGGTAGATGCTACAGTGACATTCGACGTTGCCCTCGTCTCAACTCACACACGTTCCTCTTCGTCCCTTCGAAAGTCTCCATCATGCCGACGCCATCGAAGGCTGTTCTGTTGGTCACGGGAGCTTGGCATGTCCCACAGCACTACCAGAAACTGATCGATCGACTTGAGACTGGGGGCGTTAGAGTCATTTGTGAACAGCTGCCAACGAACAACAACGCCGTTCCACCCAACAAAACACTTGAAGATGACGTCAATTCGATCAGGAGTATCGTTGAGAGGGAAGCTTTAGCTGGGACCCATCTCACAGTCATTGCCCACTCTTATGGGGGAGTTATCGCAACGGCAGCTTTGGCTGATTTTGCCATCACACCCGACTCCAGTAAAGGGGGAGTGGCCGACATCATTTACATGACGGCTTTCATACCCCCTGAGAACACCTCGCTTGCAGGGATATTTGGCGGTTCACTGCCACCATTTCTTCTCCCACAACCTGATGGCACAATGACTTGGACCGACCCCATTGGCTTGTTGTACAACGACATCCCGATCGAGGAAGCAGAGGCAGCTAAGGATTTGATGGTTACTCACGGACACAAGGCTCAATACACACCAATCTCCTGCTCCAAAGCAGCCTGGAGGGTAGTCCCGCTGACCTACATCATTTGTGAAAACGATCAAGCTCTGCCTACCGTCGTTCAAGAGATGATGATCAAGAAGGTAGAAGACGAGGGAATCGCCGTCAAAAAGCACAGACTACCTGGGTCTCACAGTCCTTTCATGAGCATGCCTGACAAGGTTGCCACAATCGTACTAAGTGTTATGGGATAACATTGATAATTCAGACTTCATTAAATCATTAATATTATTGTTCGGACCAGGTCTCGCAGACATTATCTAATTAGGAGTATTGTTGGATTACATTTGACTGACCAGCAACCATTAACAAAGGAAATAATTAAGCAGTGGTATCGAGCATCTTCAATTGTTGATTCATCATTCTTTTCCCAAGGCCTGAGATCATGTTCGGCACGAAGAAAATGCATGCTTTCGCACTCTTTTGCATTGTAATAGTGAAACGCTCAGGATCTTGCTCTTGCACTGTAGAGCGCGGCTGCCGGATAGCCAAATCATCTTTGGTATGGTTTGCGCTTGTGTTGTATGTTTCTCGAGTCGCAGGTCTGTGTCTCTGCCTTGGGACGCTGGCGGCTCTCACCCGCTTGATAGAACCTTTGATCTTGCTGATTGAGCCCGAGGTGGAGGGCCTTCCGATGCTTGCAGACATCATGGATGTCCTCGCAGTGCTTGAAGTACTTTTGCGAGTCGAGAAGGTGCGGTAAGGTGAGCTGATGCTTGTCCTGCGACTGCTGGGACGAGTGCTGTTGATGCATTCTTCCGCAATTGGCATATCTTCGTATCTCCATGATGGGAGTTCCGGAATATCGAATTGCTGTCGCAACTCCCTCAGTTCTCTCATGCCTCGTAGATCTCTGAATTCCCTTAAGTCCCTGAGATCTCTGAGGTCTCTAAAACTAAGGTCTCGAAGATCTCGGAGGTCTCTGGGATCGCTGACACGATATCCGAAGTTGCAGGTGGATCCCGGCCGTGACGGATAGATAGACATGGAGTAGTTGTCGTAGTTGTTGACGAAGACATCGCCGGTCCCCATTTCGCTGCGGCTATCGCATGTACTTGCCACGCCTATGTCTTCGGGGGCGTGCTGTGACTGTTCATCGAGCCCAAATCGGTGTCGAAGTTTGTCGACGGACGCTTTGTAAGCTGAAGGTGTAGCATGTCTCTCCCAGTCTACTTGAAAACTTTGGAAGACGGGCTGAGGGATATGGCAAGAGCAGCGAGGGGATACTACGCTGCTGGCAATAGGAGTGCTGCTGCGGGGTGCCGGAACAATGGAGAACTCGATCGTACTCAGACGGCTGTCAATATCTGTGAAACGATTCTCCAGACGGTGGAGTTTTGTCAGAATGAGCTTCAGAAGCTCGTCGTTGATTCGATGATGTACCTCCATGATTTGTCGAGGTCGAATCCCGCGACCGGTGGCTATTGTGCAGTCGCAGAAGGCGCCATGGCCACAATTTAAATGCAGGAAGATCACGGACGTTCCTATATCGAAGTTGTGAGATCTTTACCGTATGCAGGCGGGGATCAGATGACCTTCTTTCCGTTGATGTCAATTAACGAGGAGAATCCCGATCGCCAAGACATGCTACAGCGGAGCGAGTGATGGTAAGCGCCACTGCAGGTTACACAGGGTTAGGTCTGGACGTCAGAGGTCTTCGGAAACGGTCAATGTCAGAGGAAGATCATCTTCAGGGTCTGTAGTCGGACGTAAGGACAGCTGCGCTGAGTTTAGTGCTGTCTCGTGTCTCGGGTGCAAAATGTGTGGCTGGCCCGAGATACCACTGGCTGAGAACCATGCCACGGGCCGACGGAAGGGGCAGCGGGAAGGCGCAAAAGGGTCGAAGCTGTTAAAATCAGGGTCGATGCTGTCCATCTTATGAGGTCTCATGCCACTGAGAAGTCGTATGTCTGGAAAGTAGATCACCTCCGATATGCTGGGCAGTTGTCATCGACTTGATGTCGATCTATAACCTTCTGGCGCGTTCGTGTTTCGGCGTGAGCCTACGAGTGGATTTGACAAATCATGAACCGATAACCATCATTGTCTTGACCACACACAGTAGCTTTGCTGGGCCAAGCTGCTCGTCACCAACCGCCATCACGATACTCGCTACCAGACGGCAAAACACAAAAATAACATACAACACCGGGCATTCGCCGGTCGTCACCGACCCGACTACTACTCCAGCCCTCATTGGCTTATCTATGGGAGAGCGGACGGGATCCCGAGTTTTCCAATGGGTATGGTCGTATGTGGTAATTATGCGTGGTTGAGGGTCTCATGATGGCATTGCCAGCAGGCAAAAGGTCGTGCCGTTTACTATCACAACTGAGGTGAAATGAGACACTCGTGCATAAATTTCGATATATCCGCAAAAAGTACGATCAAGATCTGCCCAGCACGTCGGGGTGTCGGGCGAGACCCTTCCACGCTTACATCCCAAGATGTCGACATGTCATGGTGTCGCTTTTCATCGCTGCTATGCTAGACTGCATTTCGCCGATGAAGCTTTGAGTGTTCCTTTGAGATGATATCATGAGACCGGAAAGTCAGTGCGAGATTGGGACGCATCCGTCTTGTCTGGTTTTCACCGATTACCTAAAGCGGCCTCTCAGAAGCCTCAAGGCACCATCAATCGCTGATCCACCCGTCTTACATTCGGCCAATATGAGACACACCCGCATGCGCAAATTTCATCACTCTTTTGATGATGGATTGTTACTGGGCCCCTTTGAGTCTCTTATTCGGTTTTAGATCTTACGGACGGAAAATCATGATCGTCCTCGACTCATACTCCTCTCACTTTCTATGGCTGCTTGTAGCGCTAGACTGACCACAATATTGGCCCGAGACAGCCGTTTTTCGCTCAATAGATTTATTGGGGGGCAGATGTGGAATCTAGCACAGCATATGCGAGCGAGCATGCTTACATTTGATCCCACTCTCTCCCAAACCTTCTTCCCCGTACAGAGGCGCATCTGAGTCGTAGTGTGGGCGCAGCTTTTATAATCCCACGGAGCCCGCGCAAACCTAGTTCTCTCCCATGTGTTTCACGCATGATGCTGTGTCATAACCTGCAGTCATGTCGTCCCTGTGGACTGCTCTGAGGCATTTGTACGTCTGAGTAGATTCATGTGGAACTGGGTCTCTGTGATTGAGCTGAAGGCTTGAATCGAAGAATGAGAGTTGCATACAGCCGCCTAAAAGTCAACGTTGAGTCTGAAGGCAACGCCATCCACAACATTCTCATGAAAGCTCGACATGCATCCCTGTGTCAGTGACCTATAGATCAACAGAAAGGCACATTCATAGTTGCGATGGGACGTCGCATAAATGCCTAGCGCTGAATCCGAGTTCTTTCAAAAGGGTCTTAAGGCCTGGCATGCTTGCACTCAAAGTAATCGAGAGCTCGAAAGAGGATTCTGGTGTGAATCGCGACTGCCGTCTTTCGTTTGGGTCAAACAGCAGCGTAAGCGCGGTAGCGAAGCAGAAAGGAGGGCGGTGCTCTCCGTATCAAAGTTGCCCGACTTTGGCAGCCTTTAGCTGCTGTCTGCCCTGGCACAAATCTGCAAGTCGGGGGCGCGGAACGGGGCAAACGCAACATGCAACTAACTCGGGAAGTTGATTCGACGATGATTGTGCCGGGATCTGTGCACGTCCCTTGGTACCTTTGAAATGTTTGTCAACGACCAACATTAACTTCATTTCGGCTGATGATCCTGAATTCTTGGCAAACATGTGGTCAAAGATGTGATAGAAATTCCACAGAGACGCCCGACCTTTGCAGAAGGCAGAATGAAAGTAACGAAAATCCCATCCAGTTAATTCAGCCACCGCACATGTATTACTCGCGTCATCGCCAACCCCGCCGCGGTAACCCTCCTACTAGAAAGTACACTCGCGAAGCTTTCACGGCATTTGTTCAAACCGTTTTGGAACATGACGAAGAGGAAGAGGCTCGTCTTGACCAACTCGTCAAGCGCAGGCAAACTGGTACAGACTGGGGCCAAGAAGATGAAGAGATCATGGAGGGAATGCTGTCTCGGAAAGAAGAGCGATGGGAGGCTAAACGGCTGCCCCTCCGCCGTGAACTCGAAGGATACTTCAAAGATCTCAACTTGCCACCTTTGCCATCACCACTCCCGAAATCGAGCCATTGGCTCGACACAAAGAGGCCATGCCATCACCCCAACATGGATCTAAGGCCTTTTTTGATGGCATGTGAGGAAGGTTCCATGGATGAGGTCCATCGACGGGTCTCTGAGGGGTTGCTTTCACCCATCAGCATGCAGAATGGTCTGGCTTGCGCTGCGAAGGGCAACCAGCCTGACGTAGTGCAATATCTACTCGAAGCTGGAGCGCGTCCTCACGCCGCAGTCATAATTCACGCATGCCGCCTGCGCTCATTTCCCATTCTTGAGTTATGCATCCAGCACGGATACCATCCTAACCAGCAAATTCCCAGCGATAATGGCTCGTTCGGCGTGTCTCTAACGCACTGTCTCGATAACGAGGGAATAACTCGACTGCTCTTGGAGAATGGTGCCGATCCAGATCTAGGAAGGTTTCTAGATAATCGGATCTTCAGTTGGGGATACAAGGCAGCGCCCCCCATGGACCGGACATCGGGGTTGGCTCTGGATCACGCCGTCGAGAAAGGAAAGTTCAATGTCGTTAAGATGCTACTCGAACATGGGGCCAACCCACAGTATGCTCGACCACTACAGCGGGTAGTGCGTCTTCGACACCAACGTCTTGTTTCTTACGCTCCAGCAGACAGCCAAGGAGAAACAGAAGACACTGACCTTGATTGGCGCAAGTTCATGGCTTTGCTGATACGCTACGGAACGGATGTCAATTCCGTCACGTTTGGTGCAGGCACGCCATTAACGGCCGCTGTCGAGTACCAAATGTGGGATGTTACTGAGTTCCTATTAGAACGCGGCGCTGACGCAATGATCAAGAAGCCTGTGATCAAGCTAGATGCATTTGCCATCGCAGCAAAGAATTCAGGGTTTGCTTGGGAGTCGGAGCAAGCTGGGGAATACATGGACTACCTCTGTAAGCCAAGCACTACAGTGGAGGATACCGACATTCTTGAACTACCCGAGTGGGTGAAAAACAACCCGTTGACGCCGATTATCGAAAAGGTCAGGAAGCGTTCCGAGTCATCGATGGAAGAATGAGTATGCTGGGAATCTGAGACGTGTTGAGCTATGTAGTAGAACAAAAGTATGTTCCTTGCAGTCTGATGAAGCTCTGTACGAGGGAGTCGGACTTTAAGTCCTAAACCTAACCTAAAGAACTGAACAACAACCGAAACAATGCAGCCGAGGTATCACTTCCCATTCGGGAATTTGTGCCGGCTTCACAGGTTTTCTTGGCCTTGAGGCATGAAACATTTCAAAAATACCTAGCCTCATAGATCGTCGATGCCCGCGAGAGTTGAGCAATCGCACTGAAGGGGTGTTGCAAAGATACAACTAGCGACCCGTCTGGCTCACCATATCGGAATGCTTGGAGTTTCTCCTGACTCCTGTGATAATTCCATTGCTGCAGAGGCTTATAGGCAATTATCTGTTCAAGGCGACCGTGCCATCCAGAATGTATCGACTAGAGATTCTAGGCCACAGGCATTTTCATCGAGTCAACCAAGCATCGAACCTGGGGGTTAGAGACACTACCGTGTCCTGTTTTTCCTTGAATCATTAGACGTTTATCCGCACTAGGTTTCGGGAGCGGCTGGGGATAGGGTTCCTTCAATATTTCTTAGTCGTGGCCCGTGGGGGAGGCAGGGGCTTCGAGAATACGTAAGAAGGCCAGCTGAAATGTTTTAGACTGTCGTAAATCGTTCCATTAAAGACGTCAAATCAGGCTTCTTCCCTACTGCACCGCGGCTAAATCACATTTGTAACACCGCGGTAAACTCAAACTTCTGCCCACCACGCGGCGCGGTCGGAGTCCGGGTGTCTTAACCTAACCCACGCACCAATCCTGAGATGGTCTGCCTAGGCGAGGCGATGTAACAGAGTACGGGCCACCACCATCATGAAAACTCTGCGCGTATTGAAAGTTTGCTCTTTTTTTCCTTCGGTTGACGTGAGCTTGTCTTTGTTTTGGTGTCTAGTCCAACGGGCCGTAACGAAGAGGGGCCCGGAAATCTGAGTGCACTCTGTCCTTCATCTCTGCGGGAATCTTGGCCATGCTCTCAACGCCTTCTAGGAGGACAACCTGCTGTCCGGCCTGATTCATGTTAGCACCTGTGGACAGTTTCATTATTAGCGAGGCAGATGAGGCACTTACGGCGAAATGGTGGATCATATGGCAATGAAGCATGCTCGCCGCAGGGAAAGAGATCTCGTATCGAATAACCGTCCAGTCACCGGTGCTGTTGCCCAATCTGCAGCCATCACGATTGGGAGGATCAATTAGGTTAAAGTGTTTCGCCATACCTCCATCTCGGATAGCGTCTTCGACAGTGGCCCAGGGGAAGCCGCCACTACCGGTGCCGATGATGAAGGCCTTGTTGTTATGCTTATGGAAGGGGTGCTGCGAAGTGACATTGGCACCGTTCTCGAAGATGATATCGACCACGGTGCCATTGAGCAATGAGCCCCCGTGTACATCATCGCCATATGTCGTTACACCACGGGACTCCTCGTCCCACAGCAGGGGCGGCAGTTGCTGGCGGAATGCCTGATGAGGCCCGATGTTCAGTGCCCAGCTGCTGGGGCCCGTCATGTTGACAAAGAACCTGACGGTGTTGTCGGACTTGGCTGGCGGGGGGCGGGCAGGGTAAGGGGCGAGCTTCGTCTCGTCCATGTACACCGAAGACGGCGAGATGAGCGTTCCGTTGAGATGAACCCATGGCTTAGTCTCAGGCACCTTTTGCTTGCCTTCGGCATTCTGCCCAGGGTATCGAAGAATGCCGAGGCCTTGAATGATCTGCTCTCTCCGGAGTGAGGTGACTCTGATGGCGTAGTCGCCAGGCTTCTGGTTCAAGCGAATGAGAATGCTATTTTCTGTCAGCTCTTGCGATTGTGAAGCATTCATGGAAGTTTGCATACCTAATGCGCTCACCAAGATTGCAATTGGCAGCATGAACCTTTTGCGGGTGAACAAACTCTCCATCTGCCGCGACGACGTAGAACTCATGCTCGTCGACGCTAATCTGCAGCTCGTGATGCGCCCCAGAGTGAATCCAGTTGATCCACATCCACTCCTCACCAGGCTTTGCCTCGAAGACTTCGAGATCAGCAAATGTCTCCTGGCAAACCTGCGGGTTTGTGAACTCTGCTTGTCGATCCTGCGGGAGGCAGCCCAAAGAGTCCCGGTTAGGCCCACCGACAGACTCCAGCAACTCTTTTGAGTGGCATGTGGTTCGGCCTTTGCCATTCAAAACAATCGAGTTGCTGCACCACGGAACTACGCCAGTATCGCGGTACATAATCAGGAGGATGTCCATCGGCTCAGCGTTCCAATCGCTGATAACGACGTGGTGAGGATTCTTCTCCGCAAGCTTCATGCCTTCAATGTCTGAGGGCGACGACGAGATGAGCTCATAGGGTCTTGGTCTCCATGGTGCAGGTGCAATCCAGATGGGACCTCGCATGCCATCTGCGAAGGCTGGTCCAAAGTGACCATGGTAGAAGTAGCTCCCATATTGTTGCTGAACGGTGAAGCGATACGTGTAGGTGTCGCGTGGTTGAATGGAATACTGGGTCACTCCCGGAACTCCGTCATTCCAAGGCTTGTCAATTTGGTAGATTCCATGCCTACTCAGTGTTAAACCACAGTCCTTTGCGAAATCAAGATCCGTGAGAACTTCAACAACTTACCAGTGCATAGTTGTCTCGAACGCCAATTGGTTGTCAAGAAATACCTCAATCTCATCTCCCTCATCCGCTACAATGAGCGGGCCGGGTGTCTCATTGTTGATGGCAAAGACAGGCCTGCCATGGCCATCCCCGGTGTCCCACTTGTTAGTGATGGTGAAGTTGTATCTCCTCGTCTGCGCTGCCAGACTTGCGCCGGCGAGGAGAAAAAAGGTCGCACATCGAGTGAAGGCAGCCATGATGCTTTGTCCCACACCCGCAGAAACGAGAGAATCTCTGAGCCGGGCCCTTTCTCATAAAACAACAAAAGCCCTCGGTGCCCAACAGCAGGATTTATCACTAATCCCCCCCATCCACCGGCGCATTTACCGATATCTAGGCCATCCCTACCACCATCCGATGCAACCGTTAGAGTTTACCGAGTCAGGGGTAACAACCCGCTTTCCCGCAATCTAGGACGTCTGTCATTTGTCTAGGCTTCTTCAGCGGCCGTTTAGACTTTCTGCTACGCACCTTCGCCTCACCTGGAGGTGGGTACGGACCCAAGACCCAGGACCCCTTACGCACGTTGCGAGAGCACTATGGCATCGCGATATGGCAATCAAGTCAATTATGGGCCTCAAACTTGATTGATTGCCTTGGGGTGGGCGCTGGTTGTGATTGGTTTGTGCGGGTTGACAAGATGCTTCGATGTCGAGCGCACATGGTTAACAGAGTGGCC